>NC_071571.1:22308473-22608473 GCF_024509145.1 Vidua macroura
TTTTTTCTGTTTACATATTTAAAATTATGAAACTTCCCTGAAAGTTAGTTTCCACTTTCCCAAAGCTTTTTCTTTTAAATACATACATTTTAAAAAGTATTGCATTACTGTCATTGTTTTTCATTATGCTTATTTTTTTTCTGTTAACTTAATCCTTTACCCCTGGGATTTCTGATTTGAAGAGAATCTTAACATTAAATCAGAATGAAATGGTAAATTGCCTAATCTCAAGTTTACATTAAAAATTGAAAGTCTTTCAGCTTGAATATTATTTGAAAGAATAACTATATTTCTTTCCTTAAATTCCATTTTTTTAATTTATTGCCATGACTGAAGAGTTGGTTTACCTTTTTTTTTAAGATTTTATATTCACTACATCAGCAACTAGAATCTATAAACAGATCTGATATAAAGATTTCAGGGTTTCAGGAAATTATAACACTTAAAAAATGTTACAATGACTAAGTCAAAATGAAATTTACTTTAAATGAAATTACATTTTAATATTAAAAATACTGCAGATAAGACAATGTATAAAAGTTTTTTTCATGGAGAACAGCCATTCATTTCAAAATGGAATTTCCCTCACATCTGTTGGATGCCAACACAGAAATAAGGAGAGAAAAGACTGCTAAAACATGGATTTCCTGCTGGAACTGGACTTCCCTGCTGTGGGACAGGCAAGCTCTGTCATCCCTGATGAGACAGCTGGCATGTTCTCCTGTGGCTGTGGATGCCCTGGCCTCAGAAATTACAGACCACAAAGGTTTCTGTCCTTGTTTCTAGGGAAGTCTTTGAAAACCAAGCCATTTCCAAGGAACATCCTGACTAAAAAGTGGGATATTCCCAGTAAGAAAGAAATGCTTTTATATGAAAGATATGCCTGACAGCTTTACCTGTAGGTCTGTCTATGCTATTTTTTGTGGAAAGACTTTCCTATAGGAATAAGCTAGAAGCTTGAGGGCAGGAAAAGAATCTACAACATCACCCATCTTCTACTTGTTCCCTTGTTGAAAGACCATGAAAATCATGGATCAGCAGCACATGCAGAGCCTGTTGTTGAACACAAGCATGAAATCAAGCTTTTTCATGCAGGGCACATAGACTTCCACTAGCCCAATTCCAGCACTTCTCAGAGCCGTCAATTGTCACTTGCAAGGAAATCATTTAGATACATTTATGGCTTCTTGTGTTCACATGCAAGCTCATGGCGCTCCAAACCATAGGTAGCATTGTATAGAACACCATAGACAAACAATCCAGCTTTCCAGTGTGGTGTATATGTACATATTCACTGTCATCTAAAATAGTTACACACATTTTCCATCACGTGTCAAGGATAAAGTGAATTCATCCACCTGGAGTACAGCAAGAGCAGAGTGGTGTTTCTTGCAATATCTAGTGTAAATACATGCAATATCTAGTGTAAATACACCGCAGTCATCATAAATATGTAAAATGTCCTTTAAGCATGAGAGCAGTCTGCTTAAACCCAAATATGTTATTTGAAGAGGCTAATTAAAAACTTACTTCTGCAGAAAGATACATGCAGGACATCTGGCTGTTTCTTCATTTCAAATGAATAAAAATGCACTCAAGTCTCCCTATAAAATGTATACAGTGCAGTGGCAGAACTGCACATTTTAACTGCTTGAATAAACACAAGTTTGTTGCTCCTACTTCAGATTTGAAATCGACTGTTTTGTCCCAGGTGGATCAGCTGGCTTAATTAAATGCTTTGTTCATTTGCTTGACAATCACAATTACTGTTATTATAAAGATTGTGCTGCCTGTTGGTTTCCAGACAACTTTGAGATATCAACAAATTTCTAATCAAGTCATGTGTATAGATGTGAGAAGACAGCTCTTGAAAGCCAAATAATTACAGTTAAAGACACTTACACTTCTTCCCTCTCCTCTCAAGGTAATGCACTGTGTACATTCTTAATTTTTCTGCCTCTCTTGCTAGTTAACAGTGACCTGCTGTCTCTGTGCATAAAGATTAAAACTTGAATTAAAACATTACTTGGGGATTTGAATTACTCACTATAGATTTGCTGCCCCTGGACTTGACCCACTCCCCCAGCAAAAAATACTTACAGTGAAAAAAAGAATATCAAGCTGGGACAGGGCTTCCCATTTGGGCCCTAATACCATCTAGAAACATAATGACTCAATTCATTTTGGCCTCTGATTAATGGAGCAAGCTCAAGTATTATAAGAAGCACTTTAATTCCCTCTGATGTTTTCATTATGAATTCCTTTGTGGCAGAACTCATTTGCAATAATGCATATGTAATTTTGGAAACCAAAAGGAAATCCTGTAGCCTTCAGGACATTATTAACCTGCAGAAATGCTGAGGCACATGTAAAACTCAAATATGCTAGCACCAGCAACCTCTCAAAACATTTTAAGAATAAAATTGATAAGTAAAGCTACATCTTGCTACTGGGAAGTTAAAATGGCTGAATTAATAATGGTTAAAACCCTAACACTTAAGTACGCACGTAAGCTTTCTACTCAGATTGTTTCTAAGGATTCAAAGATATACACCGGCATGTTTAAAAATGTTCAGTAAGTTTACTATCTAAAGACATTTGGAACAGAATCATCTGCACCAGTAATAAACTTTCCCTTTCTCTCTTTTTTTCTGCACAGTCCATTATGTTTCTTTTTAAAAAATGTTTATCATCCAGAGATATAAGACCTGATATTTTTCCAAAGCAAAAAATTCAGGTTTATTTGACTTACACTTCTTCTAATAACTACACACTGCTGTATTTTGAAGGCAATGTTGTCTTACTTCATGCAATGAGTCCAAGATTATTCCAGTAGTTTATGGAGTTATATAAAATAATCAGTGTCAGATTTCACTTTGAGGTAGTGGCATAACTCTGGCTTTGATATCTCTAACTGTATACTATTCACAATAAATGTTATCAGAGGCTAGTTAGGAAGTTAAGGAAACTTCCCTGTCTGATCATTTGGGAGGCACTCTGGCCATCACATCCCCCAGAGAATTTTTAACTACTGGGCCCAGAGCTCCTTTAGAACAGGCAGCCCCAACATGCTGGAGCTTGGCCCCTAGCTCACCCCACTCTCACAGTCAGACAAGCTTTCCTGACCAGCTCTGCCCTGGGTTTCCCATAGAAGAGTCTCAGACCTCTGTGTCCTTTAAGTGATTTTATCATGGTGCAGCAACAGAACAGTTTGAGCTGGCTGTCTCCAGGGAGTGACCTTGGACTTTTACACCCTCACAGTCTAAGCACGTGATAGTCTGGGATTTCCAGCCGAGCCATTGGCTCCTGCTGTGTCACCTGGCTGGTGACACAGGTCCCTGTGTCCTTTGTTGTACAAAGAGCTGGCACCAGGTCACACTCTCTCACCTTGAGCTCCCACCAGCCAGAGCTCTACTTGCAGCTCACACTGAGCTACCTGCACTTAAGGTATTCTTCAACATACCACTAACCAGTGGCTGCAACCCCCATCCACTGTGTGAGAAGTAGTAGGGACAAGAAGCATCACTAAGAAGTATTTTATTCTGCTTATGTCAACCTTTTTTTTAATTGTAGTAAGAATCAATCCATGTCCCACTTGTCTTGAATCCACAGGTTTGTATAGAGACAAAGATATCAATTATCCTTTGTGATTGAATCCAGAATAAGAACAGAAGAATTTTTTGGTTCAGAGTAAGAATCTACCTAGCTGAAGGACATAACTAGGAAGACATAAAAACAAGGAAAACATTTAATATCCTTTCCTAATTTCCCCATAGACTCAAACTCTTTTCGTTCGGGGTATTTCCTAAACTTGACATAGTATTGCTCATTGGCAAACTGCAATTAATCTCTTTTATAAGTACTTTTCCAATCATTCTTTACATACATTCAAGGCTTTTGTGTTCACAAGGTCTTTTGCAAGTACTCACACAGGGCTACTGTCAGTTGGCTGGAGAATGAGCTGCTTTTGCTTGCTTGGAACCCAGCTTCAAGTGCTGCCTGAAAGTTTACTTAATCCCAGCTCAGGAGGAGAGTCCCTTGCTGATGACACAAAATGGAAAAATCTTGCTTAAAATTCCTGATGAAGGAAAAAAATCCAGGACTACTCAACATTGCTTGGAGAACCTTTGTGTTAATGAAGAACCTGGCCTGGAAAACAGGCTCTTCCAATGGGGCAGCAAACTGCAGCCCAAAGATCAATGCTATGCCAATATCTGGCAGGGATAACTCCCAACTAATAACACAGCAGAAGATGGGTACAAGGGGACTGCCCCTGTCATTGCCTTTTCTCCCAATGGATAAGGCCTGTAGAACATGGTGGGAAATGCCTGGGAGAGGATGTCTGACCTGTGGGCTGTGCATCATTTCCCAGATGATTTCACAATCCTAAAGGGCTATCCTTGAGCACAGGCAGAGTGAAGAATGGTAGGAAAATTATTAGGAGCTATAACTTATAACTATGCAAGGGTATTCTACAGAGCTATGTGTCACCAGATGACACAAGGAAAAATGACGCACCACAGCTTTGGTCACGATGAAGAGACTAATTTATTTTCTCTGACTCCAATCTTTTATAGTTCTCAAAAGATGCCAGTGGATTGGAGGGTGAACGTGCCACCTCTCCAACGACACTGGACAAACTACCTGTACATCAAATTTCTCTGCCTCTATGAAAGAATGCAAAACAATAGGTTGTTTACAGAAAGTTGTGTGGGAAAGTTCTCTACAAGAATGTAAACTCAGAAGGCTTTAGAAAACTCTTGATAATCAGGGCGACAGCTATGAATATATGAAAAATACGTAAACAGCAAAAATCTTTAGGTGTTGCTAGTAGTTGTGGTTTTTCTTGCATTTTTATTGGACAAATTAATCTTTCTCTTCCCACTTTATTCCATTCATAATTTTGCAGTTGTCTTTTGCATCCTAAGTAATCTCTTCCATTTTGAGAAGACCCAGCCAGCTCAATTATTCCTTATATGAGAGACCACACATTTCATTGTGCTTGTCACCCTTCTCTGAGCCTGCACCAGTTCTAGCACATCCTTCCTGAGATGAGGGGAGTAGAGTGCACATGATATCCAGAATGAAGGTAAATGTGAATGTGTACAGGGTGAAATTAACCTTTGGTGTCCTATCTCCAAATGTACTAGAAGTTTGAACGGAATGTGCATTTCCCTGAGACACCAATGTGAAATAACCTGTCCTTCAACTGTTATCATTTACTCCTGAAAAGTCTAGCTGTCAGAAATGAGATTTAAAAAGGTTTACAATTTGTTTTGTATAACTGTAAATACTACTCTTACTAATAGTAAACATCTAATATCATTCAGAACATTTTTGATTTCTTGACAATAAGACTGTCCTGTAGGATGCACAGATTGACTTCTGCATTGCAGATATGATAAAAAATAATTACTATAGTGACATTCCTGGTTTCTGGACACCTGGTCCTGCTCCTTGGGTTCTTTGAATAAATTGTGCTAAATTTCTAAATTCACTTATAATGTTAGTCACTGCTAAATTAATTTTATTTGATGCTGTACTATTTCAAAAAAACAGTCCAAAATCCTCTATAGAAGGTCAGTTTTGGGTATGAAACCATACTGAAATTAAAATATTAGAATGGTAGGGCAAGAGATACAAAGATCAATGAGTAGAGCCTTATTAAAATAATTGTATCATTTTTATTTCTGAAGTACTAGCTGTTTCAAAGACTGGCTGATGAAAAACAAACAAGACTTAACCTCTAGTCTGATGCTATGATTACCCATTATCTCTACAAAGATGTGATATAGTTCTGTCCAAAAAGCTGGAGCTCTAGTTCACATATGTGTGTATTGACACATGCAGGCGGCCAGAACAACCCCAAAACCAGGGCTGAAAGGAAAAGTGTAAATTTGGTTCCTTACCTTGCTAACTGGAGGATCCCAAAGCAGCCCACAGGCAGCAGAGACACTCCAGTGGGAATGCCAGCACCGTTGGGCTCAGTCCAGTCCTGGCAGGCAGCAGGGCTGCTGGTTGCTACCATTTATCAAGGGCCCACAGATATGGAGTTTACCAGCATGCTGTGACCTCCCCTGTGCCTTTTATGACTCCTGAGCTTTGGGCTCTCTCCCAGGACAGGGAACTCAAGCATGTCCATGAGAGAGCCTTCAAGTCTCTGCAAACACCTCCGTTATCTCCACACAGAGATTCTACTTCTCAAAAGAGACAAAGGATATACACCTGTAGGCATTTCCACTTCCAAGTAGGTTTCCATCACTGATACTCTCCAAGCCTTGGTACTCCCAGCTGCAAGGTCACTTGAGCAATTCTGCCACCCTCTCCATTATTCTTCACCTTTTAACCTTTCCCTGCCGACAGCATAAAATTTCCCTTTTCTCAAAAGCCAGTTTAATTCTGACATCCAGATGAAATAGAAACCTTCACAATCTTCTTGTGAAGTAGAAGACCTCCTGGATCTCAGCTGCTGAGCCACGCTCAAAAATCACAGGACATGGAGTGGCAATCATGGCATCCCACTTCAAGTGCTGGTGGGTCACCCACTCTGTCTCACCCAGTGTTGAGAGGTCCTGTAAGGCCCAGGTAGTTTGGGTGACTCATGCTCTAAGAGCTCAGCTGTCTGTAGCTGTCACTTGAGGCCAAGTGACTCAGAAATTAGCATCTTTTCTGCACATGTGGTCAGCTCGTGACTTGGACAGATCCTCGAGCCTCTGGCCTTCTTAACTCATCACAGGAACCTAACTTGAAGCTGCTTTGCTTAAAAATCTACCTGTGGGCTGAAGCAGCACCATGATGCCTCTTGTAGGCACAGACTGTGTCCATAACAGTAAATGAAGCAGCGTCAGCCAGTGCTGCAGGAACACAAATGTTAATACCGATGAACTGCTGGAGACATTCATGGCATGCTTTTAACTCTAACTGGCACTTCCCCAAACATTTTCCTCAGGAAAATGCAACAGCCAGTACAAGGTAAGTACATTTCCTGAAAGGTTTGGTTAATGGAACAATTACACTCTCTTCAGGATGAGGTAATAAATATCTGAGTTTGCCTAAATGTCATAAAAGGCTCCTGGATCTGCTTATTTTACAAGACAGTCATAGCAAGCTGGATCCCAGGCCTTGGCCTGGATTTGTTGAGGGCTCACTGAATCCATGATGCTTCAAAAGAAATATTTCAGGCCATTGACACTAATGCTTTCTGCTGAAAGCTGGGTTTATCAGATATCCTGGCCATCAGTCACTCTGGTTCAGAAAAAATTATTCTAATTTTTAAATGGGAAAACTGAAATTTATCTCTCTTCTAAACCTGAAGTTTATTTTCATTTTGACTGAAGGAATCACTGATAATGGTATAGTTCAGTCTCCAGAATTCACTCAAACCTTGGTCTTGTCTAAGATAGTCAGTAAAAGTGTCAGTCAACAGACAAATGTTCACCAGGAATGGAAACAAATTACTGAATAATTTAGGACTACTTATTAAAACCATAATTTTCTATCACAATTGAACCTAGCTAAACTGAAACTAGTACCTAAAACTAGTCTACTTTGTTTTAATTTACTCCAGTCATTTCAAGCATCAGCTTAGAACTATTTTATCTTAACTCTCTTTTCCACACACTGAAATTTTCATCTAGCTTTGACCATATCAGTAAATCACCTCAATGTCTACTTATTCTGTTCTTTATTTGGGTTTAGTTCTATATCAACTAGTTCAGTCTTCAGGGATGTTGGTCTGAGACTAAATTCAGCTTTTTAAAGGTCAATGATCAGCCACTCTGCAAGTTATTTATACAGAATATTCACAGGAAATTAATTGCATAAATGCATGCACTTTTAGTAAATAATCCATTTTATACTGCTTTAAGAAATGCATGATTGACATGAATATGTCTCTTGGCATATTAATCTGTTTTATAAATAGTGGAAATCATCATTACTGCAGGTAAAATGGCCATAATACAGATGGAGAAAATATGCTAAATAGAAAATTACTCTCTGTGAGTGAAATTTAATTATTCACCATAAGTCTCAATCTTGACATTGTAGAAATCATGCAATCACTTCTGGATACAACTAAAAATTGTAAAATCAGTACTTTTCCCTTCTAAAATTATTTTTATCCAGCATTTCAGCTTAGCTCCATCTTTGTGTATCAACTTCCTTAATCTTTGGTTTGTCACTGAATATTTATTAGGGAGAAAGTGAAAGCCTTTTAATTTGAAGCAGCACTCTGTGATTATCTGTCACTAACCTGCTTTCCCACAGAATGCTCAGGAGGGAAAGAGTTAAGAAGTCTTTGAAAGCACTTGATAGCATGCAGAAGGAAGAGTGAGAAAGCTGATGTTATACAGCTACTGTGAGAGCATGAGGGGAAGAGATGATAATGGATGAGGACATGAGGACCCAAAAACTCACAAGGACAGAAGGAGACTGTCAGGCCAAAGGTAAAAGAGGAAGAAAAATACCTTGTCTGGGTAGTAAAAATACCTTCATCTGGACATTTTACCTGTTCTTTCTTCAAACACTAGGAAAATACTTTAACTGAAAAATTTCAATACTATAGAAAATGCACTTACCCTGTGCTGATTGTACTACATCAGATTTAGGCAGAGACTATGATCGCAAAGAGCATTCCTCAGTTACTCTCCTCCCCTGTTACACCCAGGTATCTCACCCTAAACTCTTCTCTCCACTCACACTGAGAGCGAAGATTGGTCACAGCTACCCAGCAGAAGGACCAGGTTTCAGGGACATGGAGGTAAAGAGCTCTTCCATGTGCAATCCTGCATTTGCAAGGCAGTTACACAGTGCATGGCAGAGCAGCCCCTCTCTGCGGAGCAGACCTGTGGCAAAGCTGAGCGCCATGCCCTGCATGGAGCATAAGCCATGATCTTGCTCTTCCAGAACCAAAACTGGGAAATCCTGATGGGAATTGATGGGCTTTGAGAGGTCACCTCTAGGCAGCTTTCAGATGCTGATGGATGCATTCACAACGAAGAGCAAGGAATGACAGATAAATTATTGGTATTTGTGACTTCAAAGGTGCACACCACTCTGCTTTCTTGCAGTAGATGCTAGAGCTCACTGTGTCATTGTGGCATTTTATGCTGTTCATAGGTAGAAATAGCAGCATACCTGATTCTAATAAGTGACATTTGTTGCTAGGGTAGGAGGTTTTCACAGGATTATATGCAAAAATAAAACATAAAATAGGAACCTTAGCTCCTTGACATAATCCTTTCCTGACAGGGTTGAAATTTCTTTTTTGTTATTTTGTGAGCTCAGCAGATTCAGCCTAAGCACAGCTCATCAGCTTTCTACTTCTGCTGTCACTGGGTAAGCATATGTCACAATTCACTGAACATCTCAAAGTCATTTACCAGCCCCTTCTGAAATCAGTTCTGTAACAGGATTTCCACAGGTGATGCAAACTACATGCTGGCAACTTCCCATTACTAAGCTGCCTAAAGGTCCTGCCCAGGGCCGGGAGAAAGGGTATCCATGTTTTGCTCTTTGTGTAAGCATTCACACATGATAGTCCCAGAGGCATAATGTTGAAAGAAAAAGGAGCTCTCTGTTACTTCCATAGGAGGGAAAGCATTTCACTCCAGAAGGCATCGTCTATGGGAAGTGCAGAATTGCCTTAGGGATCACTCTGAAGTTTACAGAGCACACTCACAGGCTGATGTCTGTCACCCTGGGGTGTCAGACACTTGCCTCCCCTGCCTGCAGTCCCTATGGATGCTACCACAACTATTGGGCCTGGAGTAGGCCTGTTTCTTATCAAGAGCATCACCAAATGAGACACAGCTAACTCTGGGGCTGCCTCTTTCGTGGCCAGGCAGGAAATACTGGGCTGAGTTTGTGACTGAAAAGGTAAAACCCAGTGAAAGGGGTCAATGCAGCATGGAAAGAAACTTCCTCAAGCTGAACAAGATGCTCAGGCCTGGTGCAGAGGTCAGGAGTGGTATTTAGGCAGCAATTCTCCAAAAGGAGTGATGAGTTTCTGGACTTTCAAGGTGAACCCTTCCTTCAAGTTGAAATCACGGAAACATGAGCTTTCTCCAAAGGCAAGAAAGATGATAATCATCCATGCCCATCGCAATTTCTTTGAGAATTTAAACAGTTCAACAGATTTAGTAAAATATATAAAACCCAATTCCTAAAATGCCATATAAACCATAGATGAGAGAACAGTCTGGCAGAGCTGCACAACCCATGAAATGGAACCTTCTGGGAAAGATGGCAGCAGTTTCTGGCACAAAGTGTGGTCTGAGCATAGCCTGAGAGTAAGGGCAGACTGCATGGGAGTAAACTCAGTCTTGAAGGGCTGAAGAAGGAGAGGTATGGACCAGGAAAGAGAGGATAGAAGTTGATTTAACAGTTGGCCTTGATATAAACCTTCACCTGATTGGTCCTTTGGTAACCAGGATTAATTCAGGAATTTAGGAAGAGTTGTCACTTCATTCTCTTAGACACCTATGCAAACTCTAGGACAGAACATTTAAATAATTGAGAGGAAAGGATACTTTTCCAAACATCATTTTTTATTAGTTTGTTTAACTGTTAAAAAAGTTCTCTGTTTAATATTCCAGAGAGATTCCATAGGGGTCTATGGCAATGAAGAAATCCTGAGAATTAATTACTTAATTCTGTTTTTTTCCTAAAATATGGTCCTGAGTAAGACACTAGCTTAAGTCTATAATAAAATACCATCTTTATTTCCTAAAGGACCTGTAAGTGAACTTAGCCCACTTACTGCTGCTGAAGCTGTAACACACTGTTGTACAAACCTTTGATGCATTTTATGCTTATTAATTTTTCTTTAACTTCAAAATGCCTTGGTCATCTTTACACACAAACAGGATAAATATATGGTAAATACATAGAAGAAATTACTCAATTCAGTTTTTAAGGGAATAATGTATGTGATATTACTACATAGGCTTGATTTTGTTGTGTGGATAGGTGAAATGCAAAACCATAGGTATTCTCTGTTTTTATAATATAGCTTTTTCTTTAATGCTGCTACGAAGTCCTAATGTTGCTGACTTAAATACTATAGCAATTATTCATTTTATCATACCAATAAACACTGAGCAAGCTTGGTCCTGAAATGCACTCCTCAAAGACATGAAACACATAATACAATCAGTTGCACACGATCAAGCTTAGTATGGACTTCAATGGCAGCTCTAGAGCCAAAAAGCCTTTGATCTGTGTGTCAAAGCACGATGCGTGTGCTCACTGAACTATACCTTGGTACTTCAGGTACATTTCACTCCTCTGAATGTTGAAGTGATTAAGCAGAACTTCAGCAACACCACTAATTAAAAAATTGGTCTCTCAGAGCCTCAGCGTTTAACTCTATTTCATATTAGTTTGAGAGCATGACTGACTCTGCTCTTGTACCCTGTAAGTTCTACTCATGGTCCATCCTGGCACACTAATGGTTGATGTACTGCTTAGACACATGGTTTGAGAATGAAACAGTCCCTTCTTGCACCATAGGTAACATGAGCAAGGACCACTGATCAGTCTGTGGGTACTTAACAGTGCTGACAAAGCTGGTCAGAAGTGACTTTTCATGGCTCTCAGTTCCATCCCTTAACCACATCTGTATGGTTTAGCAGGGCTGCATGCCTCTCAGAGATGTTGCAAAAGGCTCATGAGAGCAAACAAATTAGGGACAAAACATGAGATAGAACTGTCACGGGTTTTGAAAATAAAATCTCTGTTCTTGCTTCATTGCCATTCTGCCTCTCATTCCAGTGGAAAGTTAATTTTACACCTTTCAAACAAGCTGACTTATGCAAAAGATGATTTGGCAAAGTACAGCTGAATTCTGCAGAGATGTTGATAATTTGCCTGAAAGAAAACACCATTGTTTTCTCAATGAGGCTTGTTTAGAGGGGTGTAGATATAAAAGTATTATTGGTAAGATTTACTTGTGTCAGCACTAAGAATTGATTTGATTTGCAAAAACAATCAAACTGGTGTAGCATTCTTGACTTTAAGCTAAGACTCATCTTGTGTCTTTCATAAGTGTGTTTCTCACTTACCCAATTTGATGCTAGACTAATCTACCATTCTGCAATTCCATTCCAAAAATAAAGAGGATTCCTTTGGTATTAATATTTTTCATTTCCTCAATATTTGTCTTAGTTTCTTCAATATTAATATAGTCTCATTGTTTTTTAAGGTCAGAATGATTGTTCTGATGCAAAGTTTTCTTTCTGTTAATTTCCCAGCCTAATGTCATAAGCTCTTAGGAGTTGCACATTCATCAGAAAGTGGTAGTGTACCTCCACCACTGTTTCTGCCTATCTGAAGTGTTACTCTGGAGTTCCTTAGCTTTGCTGCCTGAAGCTGAACTGATACAATTCCCTATCACTGAAAAGTCTCATAGCGTTTGACAATTTTAAAGGCAGCAGTATGTCAAATGTGAGCCTCAGGATCTATAACATGAAAAAAGTATGAGCCATTCCCTGCATACTGCTCCATGAACCTAACTTGCTCTTTTTAGTTTGTGCTGATGAAGGTTATTACTGTAAGAAAAAGGATATGCTGTAACTAGTGAAGATTTGTACCTACAGTGCTGTTCTCTAGATTTCAAAATATTTGAAAAAAGAGGGTTTCTGCCTCCCACACTTGATATCTATGCTCAGTGAAGCTGGCTGAGGTGTAGAAATCAGCAAAAAACAATTCCTTACTAAATAGATAACAAGTGTCAGCTATTTGCAATGGGGAGAAAAAAGAATTGCAGAGAACCCCTAATGTAAAACCTTAGTCCTGAAACAGAGCAAGAATGACAGTGTTTTGGACTGTTTCCTGCCATTCCCAAATGCAGAACCCTGCACACTGCATGCATTCTGTATGGAGATCCTCTGCTGGAAGTCAGCAAAAGACAATAACTTCACCAGACAAATAGCTGTCTCCATCCAAAGAATAATGGCTGCACTGCTTCTAGAAGTATATGCATCCTGCATGTCCCAGAATGGCTTCTTAATATGATTCTTATGTGTTCCTATTTCCAATACTGAAAATTAACCAGGGTATTTGGAAATAGTGCTTCTAAGCATTAACTTTTAAAGGTGACTTTGTAAAGCCTAACTGTTGAATTTCCATTTCAGAAAAGCAAGTGGGTAATTAACTTTCATGACAGAATGGTAGTTGAGCAAGACTAATAGTGACAGAAAAAAAAAAGAAGAAACACAAAGATGCAAACACAAAGCACTTATTCTCTGGATAAAAGTTTTCTTTTGAAATTTTAAAATGAGGAATCAAATGTTCCTTTGGGGTTTTTAGCAATTAGTTTCTTAACAGAGAAATTTAATAATCATGGACAAACAAAATTAAGTACCTAAAGAGAGATTTGCCAGGGGAAAAGAAAAAATTTAGGTTCTTGCGAGACACTTTCCACACATTCCAGATAAATTATTTCCTTCTGGAAAAAATCGTCAAAAAATTAGAAGTAGGTAACATCTTTCTCAGGAACAGTTCAGACACCTGCACTATAAATACAGAAAAGTATACAAGTATTAAGTTCCTCAAAGACAAATTCTTCCACAGAGTTTCATCATTCTGACTACAGGGCTAGGGCAGAAGTAGCACGTTACAAATACATTTTTCAGGTAAAATCTTGACCCAATTCAAAAATCTTTCTTGTCTCCATTTAGACTATAATTTCACATTGCAGTGGTTATGTTCTATGCTGAACCCTTACTGTCATTTTATTTTTAAGGATATGCTACTAATAATCAGCTCAAGGACCACACAAAATATCTATTTATATAGAAATTGTAATGATGGTGTGCTACAACTTGTGGGGTAATAAAACCCCAGCTGTCAGATAAAGAAAATTTAAAAAGTAGATATATATAATTTATTCCTTAAGAATACAGATGTATTAAAATAAAGAAATTCATTAATTAGGGTGCATTTCAGACAATGGATAGTTAAACCAAGAATATTATAAGAAAAAAATTCAATAAGGAGGATTTCTGTGTAGTCTGCCTCTCATTTCTTTGTTTTCTAGTCAGACTTCCAATGAACTAATCATGTGCCAAAAAATATATAAATAATAAATGTGCTATATATTATAAAACATATATTTTATTGTTTGAGATGACTACTCCAAACAAATCTCAGCTGCAAAAAACTCACTTTGAAATTGATTTACTGATCTCATTTTAAAAGTTGCAATAAAAATATTTGCTTATCTTCTGGATAGTGCAGCTCTAATAACAGCATATTTAAGTGTGGAAGATTCAATATTCAAGTCCAATGAAATCACAAAATCACAGAATCACAAAATTAACTAGGTTGGAAAAGACCTTAGAGATCATTGAGTCCAATCTATGATGTAACACCACCTCATCAACTAAACCATGGTATGAAATTATTAGAAATTAAGAGATTGTGGAAAAAATACAAAGCCCTACAAATTAGCTTAACACTTCAGCTCACAGTTTGCACTCAAAATCTTGCAATGAAACCACCAACCCACTAAAGCATTTGAAGGAAGACTCCACAAGATTCATGCAGCTTGCCTGTAGAAGGGCTGTGAACAAACTAACAGCACAACCATTCCTAATTAGAGCTGAAATGTCAGGTTTAAAAAGCAAGAACATCTTCTCCTGCAGCTGGTGAACTGACAGAAGAACAGAAAAGCAATGTGAGCAATATCTCAAACTGTCATTTCTGATTTAGCACTAAATGTAATTACGATGGAATGTTAAAAGAATATATCCATGTCCAAAGACCTTGAGCAATCATATATTGAATAAAACTGCTTGATGAAAAGTTAAGTCTGCCCCTTTGCACCACATTTGAGTTTTCTATGAACCCATCCTTTTATATTACAAAAAACCCCATAAATTTTATCAATTTATTAAATTGAATTGAGAGATATATTGAATGTAGAATACAACAGAACAGAATATTCCCTGTTACAAGCATATCATGGGAAAATTTCTTCAATCTTCAAATTCACTGAAATTCATTATAATTTCCTTTATACCAATGCAGCTATCAGAATCACAGAGAGGACCAAGTTTCTCTAAATGATACATTAAGCCCAAGAAAATATTTTTAAACCTAAATTTCTGACTGGTGAAATAAGCAGAACAGGTCCTCATTTGTCTGTCTGGTAGTTAACCAAGTTAAGAACTTTGCCACACCAGATTATCAAGGGTTCAGGTTTTACTTAAGAGAAAAAGCATCATACAACTGAATTATGATTAAACAAACTGAAGGAATTTGTGATTCTGCCTTTAAAGGTGTGTGTTGGAAGATACAAGGTTACTTATCACCATTTTGTTTGGTTTTTTTGATCAAAAAACATGAAGGTGGGACTAGAAATGCATGGCCACGCTGTTCTGTTCTGATTCAATAAGGAGCTGCCAACTGGTTTGTTTCCTTGAAAAGTCAAAAGCCAGAAGGGAAATTAGAATGGGTAACAGTGCATACCTGAATACTCAGTCATTAAGAGGAAAGGTGATGTCAACATTTTCACCACAGCTAAACAGAAAAACACACTTTTTTTTTTTTTTTTTAAGACTAAAAACTGTCCATTCTGATGATATTGCAACACAATCCCTTTCCCATGTGCTCATCTGAACTAGACAGCTGCATTGTCCACTGAGGGCACTGTGTTTCATCCTGTGCTGAGTTTCTGTTATCTTGGCATGCTAGAGAAAGCAGCTTCTCCTGCAGGTAGAACTATACCAAAGCATTGGGAGAAGTGATTTTGTAAGCCTCCCTCACAGAAAAACAAGACTAGTACTGGCCAAAAGCATTGGCAAATACTGGGTCATAAAATAAATGTAGCATGATGTAAGTCCGGATGGAAGGAGCTAGAAATTGCCTTCATTCCACATTTGGAAAATAGCTTCAGAGGAAGACTGTTGAGAAAAGGAGATATTTTAGAAATGTTGAGTCACTGTGTTTTGACATTTCATTTAATGTCAACTTTTATTTTTGTTTTGAAATGGTATTTTTCATTCCCAAATTGCCTTCTAAAGGGAAGGTTAACAAACATTTCAACTGACATCTCCAAAGATGTGGTTGTTTGAGGTTTTTTCCCAAACAGACTTCAAATTTACTTTTTTTTTCCAACCAAAGCAATAAGTCTACTACATGATCAGGTTTCATTTAAAGGCTTAGAAAGCCAAAGTCTGTGAAGATCTTTGAATTATCACATCAGAAGATAACTACAAGAGCACAACATCTTGTTATTAAAAAGAAAAAAAAAAAAAAAAAAAAAAGGCACTCCTCTCCTGTCCCTTATATTTTCCTTCTCCCAAATCCCAGTAATTTTCCTCCTTTATCTGGGATCCATTTTCTCAGTTCTGTTTGTAAGCAGCAAGATCTGTCTCCAAGCAGCATTTTCGCTGAAATCTTCCTCTTTTCACAGTAAATCTATTAACTCCTTCTGTGTATGTTTTCTGTGTTCTAAGGTCTTCCCTTACCTTACTGTCATTTCAGCCTCGTGAATCTCTGGACTCCAACTCTGCTGACCCATGTCAATTCCACAGCCTCTTTCTGAGTGACATTACGTCCCAGTTCAGCAAGATGTTAATGGTGAAAAGTGAAAATAATTAAGCAATCCAAGCATTCATACACGTAACTAATTAGTCTAGGAGAAGCAGGAATCAGACAGTATGTTCTGAATAAGTTCTATTAATGAAGAATGGTCTGACAGAGACAATTCTAATTGCACCCTGGTATGTCTAATCTAATTATGTTAATAGTTTATTTGCACTCTAAATCATCTCTGTCATTTCAGATATGGAAATCTGGTAGATAACACACAGTGCTAGTGAAGTCTAATGAGAACATCTCTCTTCCCTGAATGCTCGTTCTATCTGAGCATGAGTGTTGCATTGCTCTAAATACTAGGTCAGTTGGGAATTCCTTGATGAAAATGCTCTTTGAGTGTTTTCCTGGGGAAAGACCAGTTCATCACAGAAAAGTGTTTGCAGGAACGTTGTTTGAGACACTCCTCAGGTAGGTTGTTCCTCCTTTGGGAGTTGTAGTTCACAGTACTTTGGAGTAGTTCTAAGGCCAGGACCAAAAGATTACCATTTGCATAAGGAATATTCATCCCACACGGATTATTTTTCTTATAAATATATTCTTAACACCAACTCTGAATAAGCCCTCACCAGCCAGGGCTATTCTTCTTTTTACTAAATAGAGCAACCTCATTCAGGGACTGAAACAATCTATTCTACATCACTTAGGGCTGTGAAAGAAGGTGGATACAGTACTTGAAAGATTTTAGAAGTCACATGATGCTGACAATAAGGAAAGTTAACCCAAGAACCTGAAAAGCTATAACCTATACCAGTGTTTGACTGCATGATATTTCAAACTTCTAGGCAGAAAATTATTCAGAAAATTTGAGAGTATTCTGAGCAATAAAAATGGTCAAGGAAAAAGGGAAGAGTTTCTTGACTGAAAACCAGACAGTCAGACCAGACAGGAAGATATAACCAGGTGCCATGTAACAAATGGTCGTGCTAATCTCAGCCATTACAGATGGACTATTACCAATTATTTAAAAAGCATATCATAAAAAGGTGTTTAACTTCATTAAGGAAATATAATTTTTAAATCAGTGTAGGCAAGCAAAAAAAAAAAAAAAAGCAAATTCCTTCAGTACATCATAAGGTGCAGGAAGATATTAGGCATCTCAAAGTCAAAATAAAGGACAGCAATCATAGTCACATGTATTCAGAGCTGCATAACTAAAAGGTGTCGTGTCATACTGCAACAGCCAACACTGAAACATCCAGGAAACTGCTTAGATATCTAGACAGTCAGCTAAGCAGGTGAGAGAGATCCCAAAAGTATGCCCAGTCCTGTCGGGTGTGTGAGGATTTCAGAGCTTCCTTTATCCACACACCCACACACACACACTTGAGACACCTTTCAGGAGTCTTTAGTGTATTCCAGCTGGTCTCCATGGCTGTGGATATCCCATACACCTCTGTCACAGTTGTCAATCCCTTATGGAGGTGTTGGCTCTGGCATGCCCTAGGTACCTGTCTGAACAATTAATATAAAGCCTCATAGCAAACTGCAGGTCCCAGAAAGGCTGAACATCTTTGGGATCACCAGGAAGAAGATCCTTTAAAGACCTGCCTCTCCATCAGTCATTAAGGGAAGAAGGAAGCATGTTCATAAAATATTTCCACTTTTGAGATGAGTGGAAGGACTCTGAGACTGGAGAAATCAGTTGAGTTACCATCCTGAGATGCCTGCAGAGAAGTTGTATGTTCACAGAAAATCAGACTGGTGACTATTCCTGTATAATACCAGAGCTGTAGGTGGCAGCTCTGCACTCACAGAAAATCAAACTGATGAATATTTCATCAGAGACATAAACTCTGCTTTTGAGGTATGCATGGAGAATGTTATCAGTGTCTTAATAACTGTAAGAAACATTTTATGTTGGCATTGAAAAGAAGAGCTCTGAATGACATTCTTGTTGAGACACAACCTAATTTATCATTCCTTTTGCACCATTAACCCAGATTTCTCCATTGACTGCCCTATCTGTAGTAGAAACATCTGTCTACCAAGCAGCTGTCCATTCCCATCTGTCTTCCTCATACCCTCTACAGTTGGTAGTGTCAGTTACCAGCAACCTGGTTGATCCTTCTGGAAAATTTGTGCCCAAGGGATAATATCCAAGAAATGTTGCACAACCACCTCAAAAGTTTTTGGCCTCAGAAGCCTCACTCACACCCAGCTGAATAGCAAGGGCTCCCTAGCTCCTGTATTTGGGCTGTGCGAGAAAATGACAAGACATGGAAAAGTATCTGCAGCCCAAATGCTTAAAATATTCAAACTTCCATTAGTGTCAGTTTACTGGTCAATGTTTTGAAAATTTCCAGTAATTTATTTTTTAAAATCTGCTTCTATGAAACGATCTGGATGATCACTACTTATTGTGTCAAAGACCAGACTGCTTGAGGGGTACAGTGAAACATTTTGAACCGTCCTCTAAATCTAATTCTATGGACACAGACAGTAAGTCACCCTTCAAGATGAAATTCTTAATGAGCAGTTTAAATTCTACCAGACAGACAAGAAAATTCAAAAGCGAAAATTTCCTGAAAGACAGGCATTCAGTGACACGGTAGGAAGAATTCAAAATGCAATCCCTCAGGTAATGCCTGGCAGACATATTCCATTAAAAAAAAAATTTTAAAATGTATTTTCTTCTCACTGCAGACTTTGTTTGCAATTGTTTTTCTTTTTCTGATCCTCAAAAGTTTGACAAAACCTTCCAAAATACTGCTGTAATTTAATAAAATGAGAACCTTTATATTCTGTACCTCCTAGCTTATGTATGTACTAATATGTGCAGGTTTATGCAAATGCATACATATGTACTTATATTTTTCACAAATTATATTGTGAAAAAGTATTGTTCAGTATTATTATATACACCAGGCTACTCAAGTTTTCAAGGTGAGGTTAGTGGCTCTCTGGAGCTGTATGTGGAGAGTCAGGAAGTATTTTGCTTAGGAGAATAGACCATTCTAAGGTTTGGCAGTACCACTGTGAAACAAGACTATGATGTGTGTGTGTGCGCGTATATATATATATATATATATATATATATATATATATATATGTGTGTGTGTGTGTGTGTGTGTGTCTTCAAAATAATTTCTGCTCCCATCGCATCTTCTTCCAAAATAAATTTTAGGCTTGAGGGGAAAAATTGCAATGGCAGGAGCGTAAGAAAACCTTTCTGGGTTTAGAACCTGTGCTTGTCTACCTTATTTCCTTATCTCTGCACAGATAACTAAAACTAGTAACTTGAGTAGATAGGATGTTTTTTAATGGGAATTCACATGAGGGGAAAAGTCTTAGGACCTTCATTACTCTCTGATAAGGTAACCAACATTCATGAGTTCATGTGGAACTCGGCCGCACAAAAACAAATTGTATTTTGCAGATGTAGGCCTTGATTGTGAAAATAAGTACAGCTTTGTTCAGATAAATAAATGGAACTGTACATGAGTTCAAAGGCAAGTGCACCCACATATTTGCAGAACTGAATTTTCACTTTCATCCATAATAGTGATAGCCTAAACCTTTCTTCCACACCTGTTTCATTTGGATTTTGCCCCTCTAAAAGCTGGAGAAAATACCAGAAGCTCTCTAGAAGGACTTTTCTTTCTAAATAACTTGGACTGCTATAGCTGTTTTGAAAAAGAAAATCAATTCATGTCTGATAAGCACATGGTCTTATTCAAAAATTATTTATGCCAACTGCTTTAACATTCATCTCATTCTTACGATAGATTTCAGTGATAATACTGCCTCCATTTAAAGTTGATTGACAGTGGATAAGACTCACATTTTGGTTACTTATAATTTCACTGATACTAACCATTCATTTCAACATTCCCCAGTCCTTCTGTTGTTTTTATTTCAGTTTAAAATTACTCAACTTTTCCACAGAACAAAACACTTCATGCTTGTAACATTTTTTAGCCATTGTACTGAGAACCATCAGAGCCTTCCTGCTGGGGCAAAGGCATTTGTAACCCAAGTCCTTTACATCAAGGACAAGCATTTTTCTTCCCATGCCAAAATTCATCCAAATGTTCATATTCTGGTCCCCTCATCCTAAGAAATAAAAAATGTTTGCACAGTGTTACTAAGACTAGGTCAGTAAACTTCATCATTTCCTTCTTATGCACATTCCACCTTAATAGCACATTTCCTCTGTCATGCATTTCTCCAGAGATTACAGGAACTTTACCTTACAAGGACTCCAAGAGGTACAGCCAAGGAAATCTAATAAAAACAGTCCATTAGGAACTTCTAGAGTCAAGTCAAGACTCTTATTTGCCCCCGGTAGTAACAGTAAGTGCTCCCATACTATTTTTCCAAAGGATTCCCCATAGACAAGAAGACTAATTTGTGTTGTACAATAGTCTTTTGTTTCTAAGAAACCTGTCATGTATTGTAGGAGGTGGAAGATGCATTGAATGAAAAGGAAAAATAGGCTAAGAGAGTAAAATGGTGACCTAGATAATTGTCTTCTACCCAGATGCCTACTACAGATGCCAAGTAAATAATTTATCATAAAAATGTTTGGTTGATTATTGTCTTCCTTAGATTTTAAAGCTCTTTTTTTAGACACTTGAGATCTGGCTGTGGAAGTACTGTATGCTCAGTCTTGCAGCGGAAATTAATCATAACTAAGTTCTTGGACTATAAGATTGTTTTCTAATGATAAATGCCCCAGAGAAGGTTAAAAAAAAAAAAAAGAAAAGAAAAAAACCACCAGGCTATAAAACCCCTTGTCATTTCTGAAGAACTACATGAAATATAAATTTTATTGTTTCAATAACAACAAGAAAAGATAAGCATGGATTTTTTTAAATTTCAAGTTTAATAATTCAAGAGACACTCAGAACATTAAAATTCTATTTTAAATCATTATCCTTTAGATGTCAGAACATTAGTTCAGGTCTCATAACTACTTGTTAGGGACTGATATAAATGGTTTTAGGGGAATGAATAAGTTTCTGAAAATATGAGTTGATAATCTGAGGCCCATAAAAATCTTTGGGTTGCAAACAGGCTCAATAGTGAAAAAACCACACTCACCCAATATTTGTTGAGGAACTGGAGCCCAGTGTTTTTGAGGTGAAATTGCTGACCTCTACTACTTCACTTCAAGAGAACTCAATTATCTGAAACAATAATAAGTTATTTTTTCCCTCTGTGGAACAGTCACCAGAAAGCAATATATTGCACTGCTTCATAAAAAGAAAGGAGCCAAAACACCACAGCACCCTAAAAGTACCACTATAAACTGAAAAGTTCAGTTGGTCAAGAATATAAAACTGCAATTTCTATTATAGAAAAAGTTGTTGTTTTTATCTACAAGAATTTTTTTTGATTCTTTTTCTCTCCTATGTTTCTGTCAGAAGGGAAAAAAAGCAAACATATTTGTTTTAGGTTTACCTGAATCTAGATAGTTCAGTTGTCAAATGGAAATAAACTACTCTTTGTCTTCTTCGATATACTACCCATTTATCTATGTAGTAAAGTGCCCAAGTCTGGCAGAGTTGTTCTCCTTCTGATGCAGTGGGTGGGGGGGAAGAGGGGAAGAATCAGAATGCTTACAGATAATTGAATACATAAATACAGGCATTTTTGAGGAAAATACACACTTATTTGTGAGAAAGATTTATTTGTTACAGAGTTGTATCATTCAGTCTATTGAAACTTTATAATTGGGTTTTATACTCAAAGGACAAATATTTCTTTCCTGGTGCTTTATTTAACCAAGTATTAATAGAAAAGCCCACTAGGTTATTAGTTTATTATTTTTTATTTTATGTGACAAAGAGCAGGCTATAATTTATCTCTTCCTGAAGTTGTAGGAAATATTACTTTCTCCTGAAGGCATACTGTCAACATAAAAAATGCTTGTCATACAACAAAAATGGAGTATTTGGCAAGCACAGGACATATCTGATTTTGCTGGTACTTTAATTACCTATTTTAGAAAAAGTCTACCTTCATCAGCTTAGACTTTTCAAGTCCATCTTATAAATAACTCCCTTGATGGAAATTACTGAGACCTACCTGACAGCACGAACAGCCCACACCTCAGCTGTTACACACCAGAATGGCTCACAGCTGAGAATCAGGACTAGCAAGAAACCTGGGGAGTGTGACAGAATGTTTCTCTAACACTTTCTATCCTCAGACCCTCTTGATCCAACTCTATTTTATTACTGCAGCAAAAGAGCAGCATAAATGTGATACTTTTCCCTCTTTAGCAGGAGTATTTTGATTTACTGGAGGACAACTGGTGAAATACAAAGAAACATGGCATAAGAAAATTGTACATTCATTTCAATTAGTGGCACAGCAGAACTCTGCAGATGGTTGTGTCTGTCTAGAAGATGAGTCTTCCATTCCAGATCATGTTTTAGTCTTTTCTTTAAATGCAATTTTTAAAATAAGAAAAGGAGGGAGAAGAAAAGCCTATATTTCCACAGGTACTGACACTGAAGGAGCCTAGTTCCTATGGATTTAGATCTTACATAATTTTATATGTCAGAGACTATCTATTTTGGAAGAAAAGTAAGTTCCAAGTTTTACTCTGCAAACTTGGTCCCTTAGGGCAGACAGTGACCACATCTTAGCTTTGTGAGAGGATGTGACATGAGTTCATAGCATGGCTTGGATGCAGCAGGGATTGCAGATACAGTTATACATCGCTGCTCTTGGTACCCAAAGCAGTGTGCATTCTTCCTCTATGCTCCTTGTCAGATCTTTCCACCCAGAATTTCCTGGAACCCTGTGACCTGAGTACTCATAGTATAACAGATTTCTCAACTGAGCCACTTCTACAGACTTCCTCCTCCACTTGCTACACATTTTCACAAAGCTTTGAGAGTTTTATTGCCTTTCAGGCTTCTACCTGTTGGAAAAATTTGGCTGAAACATTTGAAGAAGATTGCCGTTAGAGGGTGGGAAAGCTGGAGGAAAGGGAAAGGTGCTGGTTACACTCTCAGACATGAAAAGTGCACTTAAAAGAAAAAAGGCAAAGCAAACAAAGAATTCCAACTAAGTTCTGCACATAATACATTTCATAAAAGCTGCAATGTGCAAACAAAAGCAGTAAAACACACTTTGCCATATATTATCAGATAACATGCAGAAACAAATGGATTATTCATTACAAACTCCAATGATGAATGTGTTTTCAAATTCATATTGCTTTTTCTCATAGCTGTAAAGAGATTACTTTGTTTAAATGCATGAATTGTAGCTTCACAAAGATTACTAAATAATTTTTACCACATCTGCAACACTAGAACAATCCAAATTTCCCCTCAGAGTGGCCCCATTCTGAACCCAAGTTGACCTAAACCAATATAGAACATGATTTGCAATGTTCCTAAAAGACATAGTGGGTGATAAAATTCCTACACTTATTTGCAGGCACAGGCATGGAAAACTTTATTTAAACTACTGGTCATTGTGGTTTTGTTTTGCCTATAACACATAATTTTATTACAATAAATATTATTATTATTATTATTATTATTATTATTATTATTATTATTATTACTATTAGGTACTGCAGAAAAAAGTAATGATGTGTAGATGGATCAGGGCATAGGCACTGAGGCTTTCAGATACTACCAGAGCACTATGATAATAAACACCTCTGTGTAAAAGCATAGATCTGCTAGTGTCCTTTAGACCTTATTAAAGGTCCTTCCCCAAATCAGTGTCACAAAAAATAAATATTTGCTCTGAAAAATCTATATGTGTCCCCAAAAGATACACCAGGACTTTTGTAAGTGGTCATTGTCAATGGTTTACAGGATATAAGATGTTCCTCTGTCTATCAGAGCAAGTATCTTTTTTTAGGTAATCCCAATTTAAATTTTGCAATATGAGCAATATTTACTTCTTTTTCCTCAATCCTGGATACCAAAAATGCACCCTCTGCCTAAGAATAGCTTCTGCCTTTTCTTTTCTAAAGATTTTTGTGCACTATGGCTGAGACATCTCCTGAAACTTGCATGTCTATGCCCATTTGCCTTTCCCTACAAGCCCTTAACCCCTCAGCTTTTTTTCTCACAAAAATAACTAAAGAAAAAAAATCTTTTTTCCCCATCTCCACCCCTCTCAGCAGCATTGCAACTAATGCAAGGCAAAAAAAAGTCTTTTCCAGTTTCCAAAGATGGATAAAACCAGACTCAACTGATAATTACCACCTCTTTAAACTTTCACTGATCAAAGCTAAACTTCTGCTCAAAGAAACTTTCCTTCATAAAATACTGAGTCCTGGCTGGTTCCAATCATGCTGTTAAATAAATAAAAGATATCCAAATCAGGCTGCTATCTGAACTGTACTAAAATTTTTTTCCTGCATGAAGAAAGAATTTGGTCCTGTACTCCAGTCTCAGAAAGGTTTCTCAATTAGGAGTTAATTGAAATTGCTCTGTATTTGATGATCTCCTACTATTTTCATTAACTTTTCTAAAATAAGACTGCTTGAGAGGTGTCTGGTGAAACTTTCCCAAGAAACATATATAAGATTATTGCCGTAAACTATTTATCAGGCTGCATCTTAAATCCATACAAAAACTAAAGCCACAACAAGAGCTCTTGGAATAGATTTATTGTTAAAATGTACCTTCATCAGACTTTGCAAGTTAACTGAAATCCAAATACTTCCTGGCACCTTGCTCAGTTTTATAGAAATCTGTCAAAAGCTTAGAAAATTGGGTGACTTTTCACTGACAGATTGCTTAGTGTCATGTCAGGTACTGAAATCTGAAAATGCTTACAGATAGCCAAGATTCCCAGCCTCATTCTCTTCAGACAAGGACTCCACATTTCTACTTTTCTTTTAAAACTGAAGATGAATCAGTATTTAAAATCTCAGTCTCCATGAAGTGAACATAATGGTGACCTTCATTTGATATATCAATGCTCAAAGCAGTGTATCAGCCTTGTATTTACATTTCCAGCCTCCCCCCAGTTCCCACTGCAGACTGACTCTTGAAAAGCACTGTTTCCCAGAAAGCTCTTTCAGGCAAGGCCTCTTTGGCACTCACTTTTAGAAACAGATGTGAAAAATAGACTTACTAATCCCACATATTTTCTCCCATCTTGACTGTGCCTTTCCCTCCTCCTTCTTCCCTGTGTTCATCAGTTGGTGGTGACACTGCATTTCAGCCTCTTTTAAAGCCCCAACTTACAGGGTTTTTCATCTTCACAATGACAATTTTAACAGACAACAGCTGCAAAGCACAATTTCTCACCTGGAACCACAGTACTCACAATTTGAGATCCCTCTGGTGCAATTGTTGGCTTTCCGGTTGAATTCTGCCACAGCTCCTCACTGAGCTAAATTAATCTTTTTCAAAGGTTTTGCAAAGCACTGGAAATTTATTTGTAGGAATAGCAACATAAATGCCTTTCCAAGCTTACCTGCAAAGCAGTCCCTTACTTTTTGTCAGTGAGGAGAATTAGGCTAATTCCCAGGACCTTAAGATGTATCATAAAATCATAGAACCATAGCATTTTTTTTCAGTTGGGAAAGACCTTTAAGACTTTTCACCCACCACTGCCATGTCCACCATGAAATTGTGTTCCCAAACACCACATCTACCTTCAGCAGTGGTGATTTCACCACTTCCCTGAGCAGCCCATCCAATGCTCAACAACCCTTTCAGAGAATATTTTTGTCCTTATATCCAACCCAAACTTCTTCTGCGGCAACTTGAGGCAATGTCCTCTCATCCTACCACTTGTTACCTAGGAGAAGAGACCAACTCCACCTGGCTACAACATCTCTTGAGTAGTTGTAGAGACTACTAAAATCTCTCTGAGCCTCTTTTTCTCCAGGCTAAACTACCCCAGCATCCAGATCCTCATCCCCAAGCCTGTAGCATTGCACAGGGCTCTGAAATATTTTGACAGAGTCCTGACAATTATCTGAGGATAGTAGAACAGGATTTTCTTTTGTTTCTTTTCACTAGTTTAGAAGTTGATTTCTTGTGGCTCTGAAAAAAAAACCCTTGGCATGAAATTTTGCAAAATAATCACTTATGTACCTAGAGCTGGTTTCATCCCAAAATTTAAAGTATAAAAACTAGATTAATCTAACTGCAGCATCTCTGCCAGGAACATAATGGAAGGAATGGGTTCATATTTGAAAGGGTTGCTAATGAGACATTGATTAAAAACCTCATCCATAATGCTGGAAAAACTCAACATTCTGATGCTGTAGAAGCTCATCTAATGTGAATCAGCTGGCTTAACAAACCACTTCACTTTAAAAATGGTAGGTAACCAGGGAATTCATCCACTGTGCATAGAAAAATACATTATGTCATACCAAAATTATAACAATTTTACAGTCCTTTCTTGGGGATGCAAGTGCAAAGGACAATTCACTGCTTTCCTTTCATGCAAAAATGGCTTCTGCACTCTGGAGTGGCAAACCAGAGTTGTTCTGCCTGCCTGGTTCACGTGCTCCTCTCAGCTGAGCTAGTAACTCCTATTAGCCATCCCTGCCACCAAATGCTCTGGTTAATCTCCTCGGCTTTGCTCATTTTAGATTTTAGCAGAAGGACATGAAACATTGACAACTAGCACAAAAGCCTCACTTAACCTGCATGCTATTAACAGGTCTTTCTGCTTCTTGGTTGACAACAAGCCCTTAAGTAGCTTTTCTTGCTTCAAACAGTTTAATTAAACATACTTATGCAAACCCTCCAAACAGTTCTTCATTTTTCAGACTGCTCTTTCTGTATTTCAGAGTTGAATGGTGTACAGGTGAGGACAACCTCTTCTTCCAACAGGAACAGTTGCAGGACTGTGCCCAGCTTAATTTTGTTTGTTACTACTGCCTGGCAGGAAAGGCATTTGTCATTTGGTAACTCTGTTCTTCCCTGGACTACAGAAGAACTGTCTTTGCTTTAACTTAAAGCCTTAGTTACCAGTCTTTCACACCAAATATGTGTACAGACATAAAAGTATTCAGCAAGTTGTCTGAATATCACTTTGAAGAGCATTTTCGTCTGCAATTTCCCCACCTGAGGATATAATTATTCAGTAGCTGGTAGGTCAGCAAGTCCTTTAATCAGTACATGTCATTTCAGGAGATTACCAGCTGGTGCAATTTTCACAACACATGAATTATAAAAATGAATAAATGAGATTATGGCAAAGTAAAAGACAGCAGACATTAAAAAATGAAAAAGAAAAAAAAAACCTGAAGGGTCATAGGCCTTTCTTCCAGTACTCAGCACTTAAAAAAAGGATAAAAAATGTCTGCCAGTGTAGTTTTGACACTAGGGAATTGCTTTTGTGGTAGGATCAGCTCTGAATGCAAGTAAAACACGGGAATGACAACTCTGAAGAAGAAGAGATTATTTTTAAGTGAAACATCTGGGATGAATAAACTGTTGAGATACTGAAGGTTTTGTTCTTAATGAAGGCCAGACTGCTACAGGTACAGCAAATAATAAATTAAATTCATGCAACAAGAAAAAAATCTCAATTTTGACAAAAATTATATCAAAACAAGACAGGGAGACAGGAAAATAGAGATTGTGTGTAGAGGAGCACTGTGTAAGCCTCACTGGATGGGGTTAGGACACCACAGACTGCAAATGGTAAGATCTGCACATACCCCTGGAGGAAAGGCAGAAGCACAGCCCTGCTTTCCTTCCCTTCCACTTGTAGCAGTCAGTTACTTCTCTGGAAGAAAAAAAAAAAGGCTGTCCTGGTTTCAGATGGCAATAGCTGAGGCAAATAGCACAGACAAAGCTGCACCTAAGCCCTGCCCAGCCCTCTGACCTGCTCATGGCACACTGCACTGCAGGCAGCAGGAGAGGCTGCAGCATCCTCCAGCATCCTCCAGCAACCTCCAGCATCCTTCAGCATCCTCCAGCATCCTCCTCCTGGGTGCCGGCTGTGTGTTCAGCTGCCTGTCCTGCTGGCAGAAGGAGGTTACATCCACATGCAGATGAAGGTACAGCTCCAGGCTCATGCACCCATGGACAGCCCAGCTCCACAGGGATGACAGAGTTTTGGCAGCCTCCTCTTCCTCTGGGGAAGGGCAGCAGCTGTCAGACAAAACATGCTGATTTGGAAATTAATTATTCACCTGCCAAGCCAATAACTCAGCTGTGCTCTCCTCTGTCAATGCTCTCCAGAGGAGCACAAAAAGGCCAGTGGCTTTGTCAGCATTATGGCAAGGGGTGTTTCTTACATGAGTAAAGAATTTCTTCCACCCTCTTTGAATATGCAGGTAATGCATTTCTAAGTTCAGGTGATGAGTTAGGGTTTACAGTAGGAAGAGCAGAGTTCCTGTACAGGTGTATACATAATCTTAGATGAAGCTTTGCACTTTCAAGGTGCTTTCACTTTTTTTGAAGACTTGCTTTGTTGTTTACTCAGATCTTACTACTGCAGAAAGCAATTGTTTTTCTTTTTCAAAAGCTAATGTTGAATCAATAACTAGCTTCTGCTAGCAGTGTCTCTTACTAGATATTGTGCTGAACAGGCTGTGAGCAACAGGTACCACAGCTTTCACATGAAAGCAACTTAAGTAACAAGAATGTTCAAAATCAGATTATTTCTCTATTTATCATTAACCTCCAGTTTCATCTGGGAAATAGAATTTTTTTTTTAAAAAGGGGCTCAGAGAATTAGAGGGGATTTTTTTTCCTTGACTTAAGGTGAAGTGTTTAGCTCAAACACATTTAAGGTATGCATGGAGGCAGCATGGAGGCAGCAAAATATGTGGTGTATGGATAAATCAATAATATAGAATTACATCTAAGAAAGAAAAGAAGGGATATCCCATGGAAGAGATGGAATGACAGAAGAGAGGGTGCCTGGAGACACCACACCATAGCCACACTCACCAGGAGAACAGAACTAGGACAAAGTAGGTTCATGGGACTTCAGGCTTCAGCCTGCCACAAGTAGACAGATGAAGACATTTTGCACTAAATGTATTTCAACCACAAAGAGTAGTACTCCTTGCAATCACAAGGCATGGGCTTTTTCAAAAAAAGATTAAAAATCTAGTGTCAAAACTGAGCTGCCACATGAAGAAGCAAAATCTTCAGAATATTAGTAGCTGCCCATATAAAATAGAAACTTAAAAGATGGCATCCTACCCAGTGTCACTTTCTTCTCCAGAGCCATCAGGCTGGTACTCTCCTTGAGCAACACACTGACTTTCTAAGTCATGACCCTTCTCTACACTGCCTGATAATGTGAAGTGTTGTACTATGTGGCAGAATAGGCAATGCTGTATGCCTCATAGAAAAGTGTCTTTCAAATCATGTACGCCTTAAAGTGGGATTTCTCCTCTTTTAAATGAGAAAACCTAGCAGGAGAGTTTAAAAAACATTTAGTACCCAGCCTCATCACCATCTGGTCAGATTTGATTATTATACAGTTGAGCAATCTCCTGCTAGCTGCACCACAGGGGAATTTCTTAAAAGGCTGCCATTTACCATTTATAACTGTAGCAGGGAATAAGTGGGATATATGACTAGCATTTTGTGCCAAAAGAAGGGGCTTGCTTTGGTTTAGAGACACTGATTATTTCACATGTAAACCAACAGATTTGTGTAGATAAAATAATTTACATGAAGAAAAACAGCAGGTTTGCAAAGTGCCATTAAGGCTCCTGAACCAAGCAGAACATTTACACCTGCACTATTAATTGATCACAAGAGCTCCCAATGCCAATATATGTGAAAAAATGATTCCCTTTAAGAGAACAGATGCTTCATTGTTAATCGGAATTTCACACATAAAAAATAAAAATTGTGGAAGACTGCCTGTTCAGCCCCATATATTCACAATGAATATTAGAAAGTCTTAATTAAGCTCCATCCCATCATCATCAAAACTAAATTATTACAGGAAGCAGAAATTGCAAGAACACAAAAATAGCACAATGTTTGATCACTAAAGTAAGAATATTGAGAGTAACCATTCGAGGAGAAAACATTCATAGACTGTTTTTTTCACTCATGGATAAATAAGAAAAAGAACAACTGTGAATGTCACGCATCTGGAATGAAACAGCCATTGGCGACATTACAGACCAAAAATGAGAAGCAAAACACAATGTGCTTGTCAAAGACAGAAAATCTGAGTGAACTGTGATACCACTATCACAGCATAATAATAAACAGATATTATCTGTCCCAAAGAATTATTTCAACCTTTATCTTAAATGAAGCATGGTTAATTTGTGATTTCTTGTCTTGCTCTGATAATTTTAAGAAATTCTGAGCTCTGTGTTTTCAAGTTTAAAATTTTTTCAAATACATTGTGTTGTCACTTGGAATCACACCTATCAGTAATGGCTGTTCTTTTCCTGCTCTGAGAGAATGACCTGGACTAAATACACCATCTAAGTAACCTTCTTGCTCCCTCTCACGTCTACAATCTTCTTAGCTAGAAATGTTATTGTGATTTTTGGTTATGGTTGTGCAAAGACCTTGCTTCTACCTGCCAAGTTAATCTTTTAACTCAAATGGCCAAAGCCATGCTAATCAAATAAAATCCTAATGGTTTATAAGAAATCAAAGCCTATATCACAAGTTCATACGCAATATTATGTTGAATTATTCTCTTCATAATTTCACAGAATTACGATAAGCCCCAGGACCAGATGTAACTGCAAACAATATAGTTGAAACCTAATTACTTATTTTCTGTACAGTTCCCTTGCTAAAATGCCAAAAGGATCTAAACACAGACACCTTAGTCAGAAACCTAAAAGTGTTGCCAAATGTTTCAGTGTTTTGTTTTGTTTTTTTTTTTAATTTTGTTGCCATTTCTACCAGTTATATAAGTGATTGTAAGGAAATTAGTCAAATCTTCACATGGTCAGGCACACATCCAGGCCAGTTGTCATATATGAATGACATTAGTAAATTTTGGGGGTATAAACTTCTGTCATGGGAGTAAATTCTGGGACACTAACAGCTGCAGAGCAGCTGGACAAAATAGTCCTCCCTAAACTCCATTTGCAAAAGTAGGAGATATTGCACAATTAGGAATGGTCACAACAACATTCACCTTTTCCAGATTAATATTAATTCATGGGTAGTATGGTGGAGTGTTTTGGTTTTTCCTCATTTCATGCTAGTGTTCTACATGCCAGTCTTGAAAAGAGCAAATTCTGTAATTACTATTAACACAATTCTCTGATTCTGGAACAGTTTCAGGGCTATGGACATCTGAAGAAGTAAGCAATATTAAGTACTGTCTCCTTTCTTCCTGTCTTTTGTAATGGGAAAAAAAAAATTCTCAAGTGCCAAAATACTTGTAATACTTAACACTGCATCAACTCCTAAACCCATCCAAGTCTTACATGTTTTTCCTTTTTCCTCTGGAGACAGCAGCAATGGCATTTCCTGTAAGAACAAGAGTGTTCTGTAGCACAGGAGTCTGGGAATACCTTTTCCATTATCCTATCTCCCATAATGTCCAGTATCAGAGATCAAGAATATGAGACACATAATGACACCACGGAGGTGTCCCCATGGCTTTCATGCTCTGTGACTGAGGGAATCACAACAAGCATCTCTTTTTGTTTACTAGCATCTGGAAAATTGTGTTTTGTGTTTTGCCTCTTAACCTGCCTGAATTTTCCTCATTCACATCTATCAAAAAGGGATTAGGGGATTATTTGAAAAAGCCTTTCTTTTGTTCTTACCTAGCTGCTTGCTAAGTTCATTTGCTGCCTCTTTGGCATCTATATTATGAAGTCAGAGTGAATACCTTTTCCTTACTCAGATTTTGATGTAATTTGGTTACAGCACAGAGCCAACAGGTTCTTCTGTTGTACTGCTGAGGCTGAGAGGCCCTAAGGTCCTCTCAAAGTGTCAAAATGAATGGAGAGCTGAATTTCAGTCCCTGTTAAAAATAAAGGAAGTAAAACCTGGATAGGAAAGGTAAAGAAAAATTATGCATATCAGGAAGACTGGACCCTCAGTGGGCATGAAAAGCTGTCCAGCTCTCCAGGTTATATCTGTACAACCTTTCTAAAAGATCAAAAAACAGACCTAAAAGTGTTATCCCTGTTTGAAAAAAAAAAAAAGAAAACCCTGAAAATACTTATGGTTGATATCAAAATTCTCAGGTTACCAGTAAAAAAAAAATCACAGCAATCAATATATCTTGTCCTACAACAACTGTGAAAGACAAGCAAACAGCAAAGCTTCTCTTGCCTTTTATCATGTGAATTTTCTCAGATAACATTGTCATCTGAAAATAATTTGAAATAGTATTTACAGCAGCTTCTCAGTCTGCACAAGATTTAGGATTTGACAAATTGTATAGTAGTACCATATTCTGACTAAAGCATTTCTGCACACATTAAATGATTTCTCAGTACATACCTTCAGAAAATGATGGAATGCCTGAGCTATAGACTAATCTTTCACTATTTTCTCTTCATCTAAAACAGATCTTCGTACTAAAGGTCCTGCAAAAACCTCAACCAATGAGACATTTTCCATGTAATGTAAAACCTTGTGAAAATACCTTCAAAGATTTATATGGTGCTTGTTAGTGATAAGCATGTAATAATTTTTTGTATTTAAATATTCCAAGCTACTGTCCAGTTGCATAAACTGGGAAAATAATAGAAAAATCATTATAAGAATTTCTCCTCTCTATGCTTTGTAATTTTTAGTGCATGAATTCTCAAGGCTTTTTGTCTCATTGGATGCAACCAAATATTCACAGGAAACCAGAAACTCAAACTACTTTTGAAAAAAAAGTTAGGTCAGGTGGCATACATGTTAAATATAAACACTAATCTACATTTTAACCTATATTTTCTTCACTGAGCTAACACACCTGTCCTTTTCATAGTCCTTGAGAAGAATATTCAGACATGCTTCTAAGATATCAAAACACAGCAATGTCTTGAGGTTCAGGAGGATCAGTTCTCAGAATCATTCCAATGAGGTCAGAAATTTGAAATCTAGTGACATTTGAAGTGGAATATACAGAGGAGAGAAGGCACAAGGTTGTCTTGTCATGGCAGGGCTAGAAACTACCATAACTTGTGTGTACATTTTAGGTTGCAGAGGTATCCACTATACAGCACTTCCAGACCCTGGAGTGTTCTGTAACTGCAGAGTGGTGCAGGGACCTCACTGGACTATACCATACTTCCAGTCCCTTCCACCCCTTTTAATCAGGCCTTTTCTGCTATTCCTTTTGGCCTTACAGGAGAAGGCTGCATGCTGAGCATTAGATTAAAAAATCTTGAGCTGTTGTATTAAAAACTGTTCATGTTGGCAAGGCAAGAGCGAGGAGGATGGTGCAGCCAAAAGCAGGATTGAAATTTGTCAGTCTTGTTCTACCTGTATCCATCACCTCAAGGAGAGAGTCAGGGCTCTGCTAAATGAGGGGGGAAAGAGGGGAGACATCAGGCAGCATGGCCAAGCTCTTCACAATGAGAGCAGCACTATGAAGGGGACATCCACAATCAGTGGTTGCCAACTGCAGTGTTTTTAGGGAGCACACACCTGTTTTCCAGCCAAGGAGGTTTGGTACATCAACCCCTCTGACTACTCCCCACAGGGAAATTGTCAACTGGAGAGACAACCTAATGGCAGATGGGCAGGAAAGATCAAAGTACTCAGTGCTTTCTAGTCTCTGCATGTGCCAGCATGGTTTCAGGACAGAGACAGCCAGCACTGAGAGAGCAACAGGTGACAGAATATTTATATAGGCAGGATGAGATCAAAACCAGAGTGACATATGAGACACACTCAACAGCACTTATATCATGTGATTACAAACTGAGTGTTTATTGTTTGTGAAAAATCATGACAATTACAGGAAGTTAATAAAGAATTATCCCAGTCCTATTTTTATTCCATAAAAACAGTATAGGTATTTGCTGAAAAGACAATATTGAATTGATCATATTTTAAATGTATGTTTATATTTCATAAAATAGAAAATGCTGGCATTTTTTAGTCTGTAATTCCCACATTATCCTTAATCAAAGAATTAGTTCTCAACAATAGAAAAACATTCTAACAGCTCCAAGATGTCTTAAAGACTTTATTTTTCAATTGAATAGTCAACATTTCTAAAATAAATATGTATGTTAGAAAAATTTCTCTTTAAGTTTTTGATCAGTTTACTAGACAACAAATACTGTGCTGTTGTTGGTTTTACTTTGCTTGACTTTTGAACTACTTTACAGGAATGTCTCCCTGTGGATTTTTAACTCATAGCAGTTCTTTACCCTAATCACAATCAATTAAACAGGATCAGAGTTTTTCGCAATCATCTTGGCTTATTGAATTTCAATGATTTGCAGGTTTTACTGTTAGTCTAACTCAGTTTCTATTACAAAATAATGGTACCAAAATGTGAGTCCTGAGAATACCCACTTTTTTTTTTCCATGAATAGTTTTCTTCCTGATATCATCTATTCTTTTCTCAAGTTCCAGCATTCATATCCCAATTCAACATAAGACTTTATGTATGACACAGAGTGATCTGTGTCTTTGTGTTTGTGTTTGTCGCATCTAGCTGTACATGTAGATACTGACAGAATGTCTAGAAAACACTTTCCCAGCCCATTAAAATTTTAAAGTTTTTCATCACTGAGCACCAAAAGAAATCCAAACACCCTTCAAGACTTTGTGAGCAATAAGTGGAACTTTTTCCCTAGGGAAAATGCACTTAAAATGCTTACTAAGGGAAGAGATCTATCTTAGGGTCTGTGTAATTCTAATCAAGAATTTTTACTTTATATTGATCCTACCCAGAGAGTATGGTTTGGTGAGTGTCTGGAGCAGCACACTTGTGAAAAGCACTTGTGAGCTTTTCGTTCTTACCCTGCCTGATTTTAACTAGAAATTACACAGTAGGATTAACATTTGTTGTAGAAATAGATGTTTTCCTATTGCTCAAGCAAATAATACCAGAACTAGATCTGTGTGAATTTAAAAGAATTTAGGGTTTCATTCCTTCCCATTCTAGTAGCTAAATAAGCTTAATATCTCTGGAAATGCAAGAATGGTTAGTAAAATAACTCATTAGACAAACATTTCTTTGGATTGAATAGAAAAATTCTGATGCTCCACTGTTACTTTGGATCATTTTCAAGAACTTAACATAGATTATATTAACTTTAATATATCTATTAAACACGAAGTAGCTCTAAAATGTCCCATTTATATAAAACTGGAAACTGATCTCTTTGAGAACTTTTTCATATCAAGCCCCACTGAGACACTTATTTTGGAAGTCTAAGACCTGTGGGTTTTTTTGTAATCTACTCCAGCAATAACCACTTAGAAAAAAGACTTTTCCTGTTACACTTCATTCCTCTATCACTTTATTAGCAAGTGTATGTTTCTAAAGCCCATTTTGTGAAGTTTTTACTGATTAATTGAAAGACATGGGGATTCTGCAGGTGTTTCCGTGAATAAACACACACAAGAAGTGATTACATTCAATTCCCTGCTTGTAAGTAATTTGAAAAATTACATTTAAGGTCACAGACATTCAATTGCATTCAACAAACCGTAGAATATCCAGAATTAAATTATTATTTCCCTCTGGGTCAGATTCCACTCTGTAGCCCAAGGAAACTATAAAAGCTGGTAACTTAAGGCAGCTTGGTGACTTCCAAGTTCAGTAAGTGCACAAGATTTAATACTGGCATTGTGTATAACAGTGTCAAATGAAAAACTTACACCAAATCTCTGAGATTTGTAGTTTTGCAGCTCCCAGGTAAAGAGTGGATTAGGTGGAATGCTTGATGAACATTACTAGTGGGCTTGTTTTATCAGATGAGGAAATAATCACCGTAATATTCAAAAGCACACTGCACTGAAAGAATCACTCTGATTCAATCTCGACTTTTAACTGAGGGTGAGCAATATAAAATACACCAACTAAGATGTAGGGACTGTATTGTTTCTGCAATGTTCATCCTATACAGAAAATTAATATTAAGGGAGGGTTTCTCCCCACCAGAGGTTGTTCCAAAACCAAATTAATAGCTGCAGAAGGCTTAATTTCTTCTTATGTTTTTAATTGATGACAGGGAAGGAGGGAAAGAGAAATATATTAAATGGATATGAAAATTGTCACGCTCTCCTGACTCACCTTACTTATCATATTCTTATTGAAATTTAGCACTAATTAATTTGCTAGAAAGACATGTTTTCTAATTTCAGACTAAGTACAGTGTTGGAGACTGAAGTGTGTGGTATCCCTGTACCACTATACTGTCTTTTAAGAGGCATCCACACTTCTTTACAGACAGTCACTGCTTAAGATAGCAATCATTTAAAAATATTATTTGTATGCCCAAACAAGCAGTCTGGTAGTTTCTAAATATTGAAGTAGAGACCAAAATGACAAAAGAGCACTGGAAAAAAAAGTCATTATTGTCGACATAGAAATAATTATGGAATTACTCAGGATGTGCTATTGGTTACCTTATATACAGGAACAGAACTGAGAACAAACACAGTCCCAGCATTGTGTCATAGCAAAGAGAAAGAGAGAGTGGCTGTGGTTTTGGTTTCTGAGACAGCTTGAGGAATTGCAAAGCATTTCTTAGAAGACATCTGTAATAATGACCACCAGAACAGCTAGGCTGAGGTCAACAATTGGTATTTTGCATATTTCATCTTTGCACATCTTTGTGATAATTTGTCTGAAATTTACACAAAAGGCAATAATGTATCTCAGCCCAGATCAAACACAAGATACAATTTTTCCACTACTAAAACCAAAGCGCTTGTCTACCATCAAAGGGTAAAACAGGAGCAGTACAAGATAAGTTTTAGACTATGGCTTATGTTTATGTTTCAAACTTACAGCTTTTTAGCTCTAGCCTTGCAAAGGGCCACATCATCCACAGGAAAAATTTATGTAACTATGCCTGACCCCCATCATCTTTCACAAGTCAATAACCCTACCTAGGAGAGAGTATAGAAATTCTGTAAATAGACAATGCACAACTCTAATGTATTTTTGCAGGTTTCCAATGACCTATATAGATCAAGGATTTCCTAAGCCAGAAATTATTCTTCATACAAAATAATATTCCTGAACTGACATTTATCATTAGTTTACTTGCTTTTTAGAGATCTGAAAACTTCTGACATCTACTTTTAATGCAGAAAGCCATCCCCTAGCTGACCTATGCACTGTTTTAAGAAGTCTTATGTCTATTCTAAAACTGAGACCTGATCTATATTTTCAATAACTTATAAGTCTTTTGCAAGGAGAAAGGACTGTGAATTCTCCTAGCTAATTTATCAATTCTGGTCTACCTGTTCTGTCACCAGCCCCACCTGGGGCAGTTCTAGTCAGTCATTTTCTAATTTGAATGCAATTTCATACCATTGATCAGCTTTCTTGCCTCCTCAAGGATCTTTTCTGGCTCTCCTTCTGGTTTTAGATGAACCACTCCTACACACGGGATTTGCAGTTCAGAATACAGATTTGGCCACTAACAGCATTATATCACCTTTTTCTTTCCTCCAAGTCCAAAGTGCTGATGGGTCCTTCAGAGTTCATCACCATGATGTGAAATGTGAAATGACAATTGTTTGTCTCTCATTTACATCACCTTGTGTCTATACACAGTGACTTTCTAGTGTCAAATGGGTCCCTTGACCATGTGCTTGTCTAGCACTGGGAAATTCCTTCACAGCTCTTTGCTGTCAATGTTTTCTTTATATCTGCAAATATTATTATATCTACTTTGCATACTATGTTTGGTTTATATTTTAGGGCACTTTGTTTTTATAAGCCACCCAGACATGATTTTAGTTAATCAAAACACTGACACGTTGTTATCACCAGTAGGCAATTGCAATTAAATTGTCCAGGTCTGTACTTTGAAACAAATCCTCGTTAGCTGTATTAAAAGGGAAGGAAAAAAAAAATAAAACCTACACAAGTCTAGTGAAAGGCATGCCTGCCACAGCAGGGGCATTGAAATTAAATGGTCTTTAAGGTCCCTTCCAATCCAGTGCATTCTATGATTATATGATAAAATAATAATAAATGTTTGGCTAAAGCATTTTGTAATTCCCATCTTAGGACAATTTGATACAAAACATTATTTCATTCAGTTGTTACTTTTGCTTATTATTTTAGGGGGGATATTTTGGAGAGTCATAGAAAATGGAAATGTATATTTGAATCTATGTATTCATATGGAAATATTGATTTGGAATTAATATCTGCAGTCAAAAAACATTTTTAGTATAAGTTTTAGAATGTTTTCAGTGGAGGATTTCCATAGAATTTTCAGTTCAAGTATTTTCATACACATCTAGTAAGTACACTTTGTTTTACTTTTAAAACCTCTTTTTCTCTGATATGAGTAAACCTAAATATTCATTAACTTTGTAACTGCATTCATACATTCAGATGTTTTAATCATTTGCTCTAGAGGGAGGCAACTTGGAAATTTGAGCTTAAAGGTAATAAGTGTTATCTCTATGGTGTTGGAAGGTCAGAGTAAAAGACAGAAAGAAGACAAATGTAATGCTTATCTTTCAAAGGGAATATGGAGTGCCCAGAAACACAAGACACATGGGTCTTCAGTCTCAGAAAAATCACTTGAACCAATTCATTTTTAAAGGGGTTTGGAAGAAAGAAGGGGCTGCAGAATGAGGCCTTGTTTTTAATGAAACAGAAGCATATCAAACCTCCAGAAGCATAATGGGAGCAACCAAACAAAACTGGTTTGAAAACTACAGTTCTCTCATTAGAACTCAGGGTCATCTGATGTCTTTAATGAAATGCTAGGAAAAACAAATTTAATCATTAATTGGACTCTCACATGTATTTCTTAGTACCCAATAAGCCTAAGATCTTCTCAGTGCCACACAATTACCAGTTTTGAATATTTTCTTTAATCCAGTTCAGACACCATTCACTAAGCTTCTCAGTCTTTCTTAATGATGTATTTTTTCTGCTTTTGATCTTTTCCCTACTTTGTTCTCACATTGTAACTGTAATTACTGATGACTCAGCAACTTTATTTTTAGATTGAAGGAAGAACAAGCAACTACTTTCAAGATAACTTTGACTTGTTAAAAGAAATATGGCCAAATGTATGTAGCCACCCCTGAAGCCCATCACAACAGAGAAAAAGGAAATATAAAGAGATTTTTAGGCATGTATTGGATTCTTGGACTTCCTAGAAAGTAAGTTAGCGTACTAACATTAAATCTTAATGCTAATATGAGGGATTTATACTGTTGCATGTATCTGCTCCATGCTAAAATGTTCTTGCACTTTGGGAAAAGGATTATTATTGAAGCATTTATGAGGTGCTCTACCCTTCATTTTTCCAGAAGTTGTATTTAATCTTTAGTTTTTAAATTGGAATTGTGAGTATTCTGTGCTCTAAGGTGACACATGAAGTAGGGAACTGTGCCCTACTTTTGCACTGGTTTTGCTGAACAAGCTTGAGAAACTTACTTAAAAAAAAAAAAAATCCCCCAAAAAATATATTTTTAACTTCAAAATTACCAGAATATTGTATGTCTGGGAATCAGCATTGTTCCCTGGCATTGTGTCTGGGAATCAGCTTTGTTCAGACTCAACTGAATAACACTTTTTGAGAACTAAAAACAGCCTAACCTCTTTTGCAGCAAGATCTGGCAGCAGTGTACTAATCAGCTAACAGTGCAGAGGCAAGCTTCTAACAAAGACAGCTTGTCTCCTCAGAGGTTTAGGCACTGGAATGAGATAACTAAGAAATAAATTTATAACCTATTAAATTATACTGCATGAAATTCTGTCCCACTTCAGTTTTCCATTTGCTGTTTCTTTTCTGTTACCAGAAGAATAGAAATTAGAGGAAGACATAGCATTCACTTCAATTGGTGAACAGTTCAGCAGCTTAGTCAGTAGATCAACAGATAACAGATGATGGAAGTGTCTGATAAAACAAGCAAGAATAGTTAAAGAATCTGGCATTTCCTGTACCTAAAAAAGATAACAAAAGTGCTGCATTTTTTAACTCATGAACTGAGAACTACAGAAAACTTCAGTAAACACAAATTTAGATTTTTCAGAAACAGATGTAGCAGAACTGACAGTAAAATTGGCTGTAAGTAGCTAGGCTGGATAAAATTGCAAGGCTGTTCTGGTATACTGCTGAGGAACAGCATTGTATTTATATACGTTTGTGCTCTCTTAAGTCAGTAAAGAAATTTCCATTGATTGAAAAGAGAGTTTCAGGCTTTATATTCATGCACAATTACAATGGCAAAAGAAGTAGTATGTGTGCAGAAAAAAATTAACCTATTAGTTTTCTTGGAGGGTTGTTAAATAAATATCTTCTGTTTAATAAGGTACCATACCATGCAGAGCTGTATTAAATTTCAGTCTGTTATGTATTTTTACAGAATTCTGCACTGCACATCTATGGCTTTCAGAGACCTGTAGTTAGCATCAGAGAAATCTTTGTTAATGTGAAGGTTGCTGTTAAACTAAGTATATCAGCAACTAATCTTAGCTGAGCAAAAAGACTGCCAACAGCTATTTTAAAAATTGTTTACCTAAACAGTAAGAATATTTCTACCCCTTTGTGCGCTGCTGCTGATAGGAAAGATATATGAGCTGTAGGACTCATCTCTGCTAGGTTTCCATCTACTCTTCAGAAATACTTATTCTCCTGCCTTCGTTCATGTTACATTTCTTTTATGATCTGCTAAAGCAAAAATGAAAACAACCAACCTATGAATCAGTGAAATAGCACATTTTCTTCTTTTATAGTATAAGAACTTGCGCTTTTCTTTTTATTTACTGGTCAGTAAATCTAAGCACATTACGTGCAACAGAAATAAACTTTGCCAAAACTTTCTGTAGGAAAACCATTAGGAAAAAGCCTGTGATTTTATAGTTTGCTATTGCTGTTTAGTAATTGGGCTTAATCTATGGAAAACCTGTACTCAAAGCACAAATAATTAAATCTGAAAGTATTTAGGCAGTCTGTCTCCTGAGATAATTGTTTATCAAGGTGACTAGAATTGTCTCATAGGTTCCTGGTCTTCTCTTGGCTGTCTTCTATGCATCTATTTTCTTACACTTGGGCATGTCACGTTTGAGCAATCCTGAATCTGTTCTTGATGCTTTAGGTCAGAAACCTGTATCACAGCTGTCCCTGGGGCTGAATCTGAGCTTGTATCCCACTGCACCAGGCTGCTTTAACACCCAATGAGCTCCCTAGGAGAAATGCCACCTCTTCTGAGCTTGCACAGAGGTTATTGGGGTCTCTAGGACAAGGGCTCTCAGCTGTTATCAATGTGAAAAGAACAGCCAAAACAGGGGCACTTCATGAAGTGCCATCACCATTTAATTTCCCAGAGGTTTTGCTGTTTTAGAAACTCCATCTCACAGTGCACTTTTCATAATTGCCTTTCTCAGGAGCTGCTTCCTCTGCCACTGGTCCCATCCCTGGCTATCTTGTTAATTAACATTTGTTTTTCTGCTGACAACCAGGACAGACTTAGCAAATTCCTTGGTGTCTACCGACACTGATCATTATATTCACTGCTAGCAGAGAAAAAAACCTGTATGCAGCCTTTTAATTCAGGCCTGCTGTAGACACCAAGATTTTTTTTCATCACTGGAAGTCTTCTTTTTCTGACATTTACCTCAAATCTTTCCTAGGAATCCCACTTACAGATTACCAATATGTTTATCATGCTATTTTTTTCTTCAGTTTAATCAATCTTCAGCAAATAGTGAATTCTCAGTAGACTATAAAGGAAATTAACTACTTCTAAGTTAGACCAAACTTTACATGGGTATTAAGATGCAGAGTATTCCCATTCCTATGTGAGGCTTAAGAAGACAAGTAGTAAAAGTTTGTAAAAGTTGTAGTAAGGGATTTCTAAGTCTGCTGAATTACATTTAGAGCATAATTTATCTTTTTAATTCAAATTATTATTCCTTAAACCTTTTGAATTTAATTTAGTTAATTCTCTGCCTTTCATGCATCACTTAATCACTTTTTGGAGAAAAATAATCAATGTAAAAAAATGTGCTTCATGACTAATAAAAATGTAATTCCATAAAGATTGATTACATTTTTGGGAAATATTCTAATCTATCAGAAACCTTGAATACCCACAGCTCCAGCTAAAGTCACAGTGATACATGTCTGTTCAGTACCTCAAAAAAATCAGGCCCATAACCAGCTCCTTGCTTCTCCAATTCCAGGATCACTCAGGAAAGTTTTGCTAATTTTGCTGAGAGACACGGTCAAGGACTCAGTCACACTTCCTTGGGAACAGATGCTGCAGCTGGCATGAAATACAAGTAAACTGACTTTGCTCCTCCCAAACTGAATAATAAATTTCACAGACATTTTTCAGAGGATTTTTAACCCACACTGTGTTTTCAGTTAGTGCTACAATACTGTTAAGAATGTTTCTGCTGGCCCAGACCTGTCATACAGGCCCCTGCCTTATCTGTAGAGGGTGACTGGCAATACCAACTCCTCAGTAACAAAGGAGAGACTTTCAAGCCCAGGTTGTTAAAAAGTATCCCAAAACCTGTGTCACAGTGGTCTCTTTTCCTTCTAGCACTTTATTTTAGCATTTACTCTCATCATCTTGACTATTTTTCATATCTGTATCTGTTAAATTATTTAATCCAAGAGGAAAATCAGGACACGGGAGCACAGAGGGTGCATCCACCACGACAGACCCACAGCACTGCAACAGAGAGAGGAAAATTCCCTCCTTCCAGGAGAGGTACCTGGGCATTCCCACCTAAACATGTTAATAAACATAAATAAGCATACTAAACGTGTTAATAAACATATTCACCCATTGAACTCTGTGTTTTGTGGGCTTTCCCCACCCCTGACAGATCAAGACTGTGACTATGCCCTTGAACAATGGGCACAGGAATTGAACAGTCAAGTCTCCTGGCTAAATCCACAAGGTGGAGATATCTTTCTAATCCACAGGTGGTGATATCTTTCTATTCTTATCCTTTCTATCTCTTTCTTCTCCTTATACATTTTCTTAAGTGATCTCTTTCTACTTTTATGTTGTTGTATTTCTATACATCATAATAACCAAAACAGCTACATACCTCCTTTCCATTGCATCAAAATTGGTCTTAAATAAACCCTAGGTGTCTTAGGGGATACATAAGTCTTCATATGTCTCATAGCTTAATTCCACCAAGTTTGAAAAATAATTTCCTTTGCAAGTTTTAAATTTGTGATAATTCAAAAAAAATATTTCTTTGTTCCCTTTTTTATGAGTTAAGGAGTGCAGAATTTCATTATCTGTCATCTCTAAATTGTTAATCTTTTTAATTTTCTCTCCTTAACCCTGCAGAGGTCTGCCTAAAATAGACATTCCCCATCATTTAAGCATCGTTATTAGAGGGATTTTCAAACACCTAATCACACTATGACCTTTTTTTTGATTGCTTTTTAATTTGACAATACCCTTTCTTAGAAAGGATAACAGCAGCTGAGCAGTAGTTCATGTAAAAACAATAGTATCTATTAATTTATATTTTCTTTTCCATCCACATTATTGTTTACTTTTATCAGCAGAGGAACTGTGAGCACCTTTTCTCTTTAAACTATCCCCAAAGTTATGCAGATCCCTCTCACAAGAGCAGTGGTTAGGTACAGTGAGGTTCAGTTTCAGGTGTCTCACTAAGATTTCAGAAATGCTGCTCTGCAGCTGTGCCAAAAGCAGTACTGACCTGTCCATCAAAATGAAGGGATCAGTGTGGCTGGACTGATCAGAGCCAGCAGATCAGTGTTCCCCTACTGCAGGCCACCATGCTGGTGTCCTATTCCCCTAGTGTGTGTAATATTCAGCATTCCTTGACCTTGCACACACTTCACTACCTGTTTTATAACCCTGAATTTGACTATTCTAAATAACTGCCTGTCATCTGCAGATTGGACTAATGAGCAAATCTCTTTCTCTTCCTATATATTCTTTATATATAGAACTTAAATGAAGAACACTTGGGCGTTCAGCTGCTAACCTTGTGTCATGATTGGAGTGGAGAAAAGGTGAGAGGTTAAGTTAAAAAACTGTCACATCACTATGAAGTAACTGTGCACAGTTTTACTTATTCTGATGGTAACACTTCGATGACTATTAGGTTCTTCAACTTTGAAAGATTATCTTTAAAGGGAGAAGGCACAAAATGAGATAAAAAGTCAGTGGCTTATCAGCATGACCTAATTTACCTGGGGATTTTCCACTGGGCTTTAATGGGACATTCAGCCTTAATTAGTATATTATCCCCAAAAAGCACCCATCCAAACTCTTGATATCACAAGCCATATCCAGTCTTGATAACTAGATGAACTTGGTTAAAAAAAAATATTCAAATCTAGGATAAGGTTATCAGAAGGAGAGTTTTAATATATGATTTGTAGGATTAGCCCCAAATAATGTCCTTGACTGAAGTTGATTCCTTTTGGACTGAGGAGAGAGAATGCCAGACTGTCTTCACGGAAGAAAGGGATGAGACTGAAACTGATGCAGGAGGAAAGCTCCACATAAATCATTTAGCAGGGCCATAACTGGAAGGAGTCCAAGTAAAGGCTCTATAAGGATGGAGGAGGGGAAGATGGGGAAAGCAGCCACCAACAAGGGAGAGAGAGAATGCCCTCTTCTTATCAGAAGGGAAAAAAAAGGGGGCAAATAGGTAACAGGGTTTAAATAGATCAGCTGGTGCCAGAGAGCACAAAAAAAATTACTAACCAATGTTTGGGCTATAGAAGTTAATCACTGCCAAGGGAAAGGTGAATGCCCTCTGCTGTGTCCTGTCTGCCAGAGAGGCATGCAAGGAAAAAAATCATGTGAAAATGTTAGTCAGAGCCATGGTGATGTCCTTCCGCTGTTACATTTAGCTTATTTGAAGGACCTCAGATACAGACACCAGTCAGTACAGTAAAATGAATCACGATGGACTGCAATTAGGAGATTGACACCCTTGCAGAGCCCGGAGGAGGGAAAATCAGATTCCTGTGATATATTGGCCTGTGGGATACTCTCCTAAGAGAAATCATATTTACCTGAAGGTGCATGGACAACCAGTACAATTTATGCAAGAGTGCAGGAAGTCAGTACTGACCCCATAATGACCCAAATAAGTGCAAAATAGCCTGACACCTTTCCTCCAGCTACAAACTTCAAGTTTGGGTTCCAAGCACTCCTCTGTGAAACAAGGCATGAACAAGTATGTTGTCTGTTCCAAACCTCAGACAATAGGTACACATAACTAAAACCAGATGTTCTCTGCACCTTCTTTACACATTTTTTTCATGTTCTGCAGTTTAGATGCCATTTCTTACATATATTTAATACCACTGTATTCTAACTTACTCTCTTATTCTCTAGTTATTCTCCGAGAATAACCAGAACTAAAATCTAGTTCTCTCTCAATCTGGGCTTCTCGAAAGTAGAGGAATGTCCAGCCATGGATTAAGTATTGAGTATTGATTTCTAGTCTCTTAAGCTCCAACTGTATTAATCCAGCTAAAGTGTACTCTATGGAGGTATTATTTAAGAATTGGAAGAGAAAAAGAGGTATTAAAAGAAATATAAACCAAAAATAAAAAGAACCAAACTTTCTCCCTTTCCAAAACCCTTACTAATTTTGCCAAAAATCCAATTTGATGAGAATAAAAGAGCTCGTTGAATTAATATATGGCATTTTGTTTTCCTTGCCTGTACAGATTGCTTTTAGTTAGAGTTTAATTTGTTGAGAAAAGTGTCCTGATAGAGCCTTACTAAAGGAAAATCCACTATTGCACTCAATCATTGCATTATTATAGACCAAAGTGAACACAAAATATCCAAAGAATGCTTAAGGGGGACACAAGATTCATTAGGAAAATAATCCACTGCAATATGATAAAACATAAGGTAGGTATTCACTGTACCATGGCACAGATGAGGACTTTATTTTGAACCCATAGCAGATTGGATTTTTGCATGATGTTTTCTTTAAACTGCCTTCCTTAATCTAGAAATACATTAAAATACTCATCTTCCAGCTGTGCTGTTTTCAGCTGTAGCAAACTGGTGATTAGTATCCTCCTGACGTTATTTTCTTCGCATGAAATAAAACATAACTGTCACAGTATTACAGAAAAGGAAAAAAAATCTGAAGCTCTTTATGTCTTGTCCTGAGGTTTTTTATCTTATCTTTGAATTATTTCCATAATTAACAGGTCTGCTACAATATATTTGGTACAGAAATGTAAAACCTGAATCTGCCAAAGTTAGGAAAAAAGCCACTAACATTTCAATCTTACATATCTGTAGAAATGCTTTCCACAGCCACCAAAATCACTATATTCAGTGTGAAAGCTTGTGATGTTCTGTGATACACTGATGGTCAAATCCAGCCTACTGACATCAGAAGGCAAAAAGCATTTTTGACTATGTCTGCTCTTTATTCTCAGCCTCCAAGGTCATTTCAAGAACTCCCTGTATCAGCTTAAGAATGAAACTGGCTATACTTTATGCTTAAAGATACATTTTATCCTGACATACTGTTGACAATTGCTAAGTATTAAATCCACTAGGATTTTTCTTTTACTTTGATAAAGATGACAGAGTAATCAAAACCACTGAACTAAGTGCAACAAAAATTTTACTTTTCTATCTCGTTTTTAAGCATATACTGCATACAATTTTTGATCCTAAGTGCAAAATATAACTCACGTGTCTGTAGGATGCCAAAATCCCTTAGTCCATCTAAGCTACATCCATATAAGCAAGCAATACAGACCAACAGAAGTGGCTCTGTAAAGTGAAATATCTGGTGAGGACCTGACATCCTCTCTGCTCATATTGCATGGGGTTTTTTCTGCATCAAACTAGCTGTGTTCTGCTCTCACAGACTGACTGCCAACTCACCACTAGTAAACTTCTGGAGTGCATCTTCCAGACAAGTTCCACACAAAGGGAATCATTCTCTGGGGCTGCTCCCCAGTGCAAACTGAAGCATAGTACAGGAGTACATTTGAGAGGTGAACTGAATTCAGTGGGTAATCCATGGATATCCTGTTAGCTTTATTCCTCCCTCAAAGCTAAAACCCCCTGGAGTGCTGCTCTATATGTATTTCTGAGGATGAATCCTCAGACTTAGCACACTGCACTGAATCCCTCTTTTCTTCTTAACACATTGGGTGGCACTACAAGAAAACACGTTTTTGTGGCACAGCCCACCAGGAGAAGGCTTCTGCCAGAACAGATTTCAGAACTGCTTTAACCCGTCAAACACTTTCACCTTTCACTTCAAAATGGGTGGGAGGGCTTCAGATATCTGTGATAAAAATTACTAATCCTGGGTGAGACCTCGAGCACACATGGCTTCCTGATATGGATTCTTTTACCGTAGAGAAGGTACAGGTTGAAGTCCTTCACTGCCCAGCACTGCTCCCCACAAAAGCTCAGGGCAGTGATAGGACAGGTCCTGATGACAGGTCCATCATCACTGGCTTCAGCAGCTGCCAGAAGGAATTTGCAATAAGTAGATTCTCCATGACTCTTTTTTCCTTGGCCGTTTTTCTGAGGCACCAGTGGCTCTGACAGTAGTTTTGCAGTGTGGGCACTCTTCTGTTTGATTGTAATCCACTGGCTTTCTTCACATGTATCATCAAAAAGCCATCAGGTAAGGGTTTTGGTTTTTTTTTTTTTTTTTGCTCTTTCACCTAGGGGCAGATCTGAGTCATTGACCTTGGAATGAAGGGCTTTATATTTCAGTATCGTGCTTCCCAAGAGAAGCTGTAACTCAGGCTGCTGAAATACCTATCAATTTGATTTCTGTAGACAATCACTGAACTAACTTCTTTTTAACAGCAAAATGATGCTACTCTGGTTTACCCACACAGATTATCTTTTCTTTTGAAGACAGAAATGTGATCTTCACCCAGACAATCACAAACACTTCTACTAATCACTTCCATTAATCTTTATTTCATACCAGAAAAAGGTCCATCTCAAACCCATCCCAAATCTTTCTCAAATGCAGGCATGTAGAGAAAATTGATTTTTCTTCTTTGATTTTAGATAAGAAAGAAAATCATGGCTGTCATTTTTTCTTTTAGATGTGGTCACTTCAGCTCTAGTACTAGGATTAGGGTAACTCTTCTTACTCTACTCCAAAGGAGGAATGCCAAATGTAACACCTAGATGTTTTGTATTTCATCAGACTGCAAGCTGGCAAATACACTTTAATCCATTGGCACAGTTCCTACTTTTCTACCACTACTCCCAGAGCAATGTCACTGTCACCTGGAGCAGTCACTGACAACCTGCAAAATGTAGTTAGTCCGTTTGTGACATGAAGGACAGGAGAGGGAATGGATATGCATCTACAGTGAGAATAAGACAGCATCTCTGTCATAATACATGCTTGGCTTCCAAAATTTTAGGAACAAAAGAGAAGAGCTGTCTTTAGCCAATTTTCCTTCTTAGAGGAAACCAGCCTTCATCTAGAAAGTAAGATGAAAAAAAGAGAAACTATGAGGCAAGTAAAATAATAATATCACAAGCAATAGAATATCTGAAATACTTTCTAGGTACATGGTCAGGACATGAGGAATAAACAGGAATAACTCAAAGGCTTAACTAATTTGTATAATTGGTGTCACAAATTCCTAGTGGAATGTAGTAAGTATACAAGGAAGTACCTGGGGGGGTTGAGAAGCACCTGAGATGCAGTGGTAGAGGGGTTATTTATCAAGAACACTTTCTGAACTTTGAGAAAATCGCATACGGTGAATGGCAGTGTCAGTGGTTTTCTGAATAGAAAAAAGTGATTTTAAGGCAATATCTCCACTTTCAAAACAATGAGAGGCTGTTGGATATGGTTGTTTAGAGACAACCCAAGGGAGGCAGCCTGTTGGTGACTCGGGACATGACTTTCCTTTACGTAATTTGGAACAATTATATTGTAAGGCTCAAAATATTTACTGCATGTACTGGAGACAGTCTTTTCTTTGGAAGGAAAATTATTAGGACAGTAGCTGTTTTAAAATTATTCTGCCAGAGGCAGAAAATCATTTGGGTTGAAGAGACACTGTTAGAAACAGTGGGGAAAGAAAAAGGGCTACAAAATATTGACAGCACTTTGAGAAAGCAGACACCAGCAGAAATTATTTATTGTCAAGTCTTTTGCATGGATAATTTGAGTTATTTTTTTAAGTGAGAGACCTGGTGGTTACTGGAAACATTATGCCAATGACACAACTGAAACTACCTCAATGATAAGAATTCTAGTAGAAGATATTTTGACTTTATTAGTAGCAGTTTAGAGATCTGAAAATAGAAAAAGGACCTGTACACAGAATGAAAACAAGGACATATAAGGATATAAAAGAATTGCTCAGATACATTAACTTCAGCAAGGCTAAGGCTGAGTTGCAATTAACCGGGGACATAACAAGCAACAATAAAAGATTCTACAAATACATGACACACTAAAGAAGTAAAAGGAAGTATTAAGGAGAATAAATAATGAATGACCCGAGGAAGGCCATTGCATCCAATGCATTCATTCAATTTTCAAATAGATGTTAACTATGATCCAATACTTAATTAAATTAAATGTTTAAAGGAGATAGATAGGCATGTCTTCCTGAATATGGGTGAGGACATTGAAAATGATAGAGATTTTCAATTTAGCTTAGTTCAATGACTTTCAATTAAGTATCCTTAACAAAGCGACCCCCGTAATCTCTGAATCATAGCACTTACCTTGGAGAGTTGATGAAGAAGAGTAGAATTCCCTGAAGAGAAATAGAGGGAAATCACAATGTCACACTTCAAAAAGGGGAAAATATCTCTGCCTGGGAGGGTACAAATCAGTCCTTGAAAGACTCTGGAGCAATTTGCTAAAAATTCTTTTCTAAGGCACAAAACAGTAAGATGATAAAAAAAAGAGAAAACATGGACTTCAGGAACAAATCATGTCAAGTCAATGTAATTTCTTTCCTTGATTGCTGGCCTAACTGGATAAGGGAAAAGTCACAGTTGTGATATATTTGGGTTTTAATAAGATTTTCCTAGTATCTAGAATAAATTTGAATGATCTAGTATACAAACTACAGAACTAACTTCTAGATTAAATCATGTCCGGGTGGATAGAAAAAAACTATAGAGAACATGATCTATGAGGGGAGATTAAGGAAAACCACAACAGTGTTGTCTAACAAAGAACTGGAACAATAAAATTTTCTAGTATAGCAGAATTTTTTTATATGCAATCATCTACATGAATATACATATATATATGAAGTAATGTACATTAAAGTTGAGACAGAAAAGCTTGAATTGCAACATAGGAGATTGGGGCTTGATATTGGAACAAACATTTCTCCTTTTAAGGATAGCTGAAACACCATAATGAGCTGCCTGCTTTCTTTGGGCATGTAATACTCTTGGTCAGAGAAGTTTTCTTTCACTTGCTTTGCATATGTGGCGACAGCAATATTTCAAAGTCCTGTTGCCTTCAAGCAATGATTGCTTCTTGGATCAACCAAAAGCCTGCTAAAACTTGAGAATTATGCAACTACACAGGACTTAGAGAGACACCTCATCTTTAACCCCCAAATTTATGAGAAAACAGTTCCTCATTCAGCAACAACATACCCCCGAGATCAGTTGGAGCTCCCTGTTTGGTTTGGCACAGATACACAGACAGCTCTGCTTTCCTGATCACTCAGAACTGACTGTCCTGAGCTGTAAGGCATATAAATCCCTTTTAAGCCCCTGTGGGATTCAGAACAATGCCCAGATATGCAGAAGGTGCAGACTTCACCACACACTAAAAGTACAAGGAAGAAATTTCATGGAACAAAAAGGCAACCAGCTATGTTTTGTACCATGATCCACTGCTTTTAATACTTATATCCTTGAGGAAGCTCCTGCTGTACTCTTCCAGAAGCTGCTCTAACCCTCAGGGTTGAGACTGACTCAATCCGAATTGGGTTTGGTGCTCACATCTAGAAGTATTACTTCCAGAACAAAGCTGGGGCCTGACTTATTGTGTAGCAAGTTTGCATTGTCCCATACCTTTCCTAGGATGCAGAGGCTCCCAGTAAGGCTGTGGTATCTTTCACTGTGATCTTTTTGTACACAACAGAGAGTAAAGATTGGGATGGTTTGTCACTCCTGAGCTCCCAGCAGACTGAATTTTCCCTTTACTCCATCTCACAGTCCCCAGAGTGCATGGTGTCCTAAGTGTTTTGTTAGACTTTACAAGCATTTCTCAAGCTGATAGCATTCTACATGACCAAAAGCAAGGTCTAGTGAGTGGAACTAGCAGCATGTCAATACAATGATTTAGCATATTCACTGAAACATTCTGCATGCACAGTGTGCCTGGTTTCCTGTTCAGAAAGAGAAATATCCTATGAGGGGGAATCCAGGAAGCAGTCAGCCAAATGGAAAAACACATGATGTAAAAATATGATGTATTTCAGTATCAGCTGTTCAGAGTATACAATATAGTCAGTGGTAAATAGTCTCATTTTTTTAATATTTCTGAGACTTACTTTAAAATGCTAGGAAATAAATTATTAGAAAACTAAAATTTAATGCATTGGTTATCTAATTCCTGAGATAATAGTGGTAACCTACATTCAAGCATCCTTATTTCCTTTATAAACTTCCCCATTTACATGTGACAATCTCCATTGCCCTTTCATTTCAAATAGCAGCCACTTGAACCCTTCTTTCTGGTTTTTGGTGTTTAGGATGGGGAAATTTTTGTAATTTTTTTTGTTATATTTTCCTTAAAATAGACCATTTGCAATTAATATTCTGACATCTCTGTTTATTCTATTTATAAATACTCACCAGATTTTCTCAAATGCTTTCGTTATTCAGATTTTTTTTGTTGATTCATTTCTTAATATAGCTCATTCCTGTATTTTTCCACTAGAACCTGACATTCCTGTAAAAAAATGGAGTTGCTTGAACAAAAGTTATGAATTACATTTCTATTTTTTCTGCATACCATCCAGACTTTTATATAAGTTTTCATTTTTGTAGAAATATTACAAGAACTGCAGATAAACAATAGAAAAATTACATCTGATCACAACTCACTATATACCTTTTCTTTCTGATGACAGCTATTTGTGACTCACTTGAATGGTTTGCAAAAGTTTTCTGATTACTGCATCATTTTCTAAAAGATACCAGAGTTTTTGACCACACTGTCTAGTAACTTAAAAAAAGGGCAGAAGGAAAGGAATGAAAATGAGGACAGAAAATAAATCCTTTTAACCAGGATTCTAGTGCCTTTGCAAAACATTATTATCCAAAAGGACAAATAAATATGTGAAAGCCTGAAGTTATCACAAATAGGAATTACATTCCTGCTAGGAGCTGTATTAAGGACTGGGTGATAAACTTCACTCCTCTGGTAAGCAACTGAAACTTGATCTCCTCTGTTTTTTTTGTTTTTCTCATTGCTTCCCATATTTTCCACTTGTCATGTCCTTCCCTCATGGTCTTTCTCTGACACCAGGTTGCAGAGGCTGCAGCAGCAGTGGAAGATGGTAGAAATTACCATGAAGAGTCACCCACAGACAGGCTGAAGTCAGCAAAATCTTGTGCTCCAGCTTTGAGGAGACGTTCATCAGTCTTCCAAAGGCTAAATAAACAGAAGGCACTTGTGACAAAACCAAGTGATTCTTCTCTTAGTGTTGGTTCATGTTCCTTTATATCCTCCTTTAAAACACAAAGCAAAAGATTACCCTGAAGACTTTGAAGGACTTTCTTTAGCCACTCCATTTTCTTACACAAGAACTAACCCAGCTTACTTTAGTGAAGTATATTACATCAACAGTGGGGAAAAAAAAAAAGGAGAAAAAAAAAAAAAAAAAGGAAAAAGCCATCCAACTTACTGGTATTGAAATGCTCTCATATGTCCTCCTAGTTATATTTACCAGCTTATCCAGTCCTTACTACCTCGGGGCAGCATGCATTATATTTATAGATGAAAAAATTCATTAATATTTTCTCCACTCTAGGAAGTTTCCATTGTACTCATCTCACATTGTCTCTAGACAATAATAGTATTGTCAACACCAGTGACCACCTTGTGATGGGTTATTCTTTTGAAGAGCCTCTATTCAGACTAGCACACAGAATCTTTACCATTTGTCAATGACATAAAACACCTGGAATAGCAGATGCCATAGCCTGGACACCAGCACAATTCTTGTCTTTCTATTCTTCTGTATTTGTGGTAAATCAGTCAAAACACAATAAAAATAATTTAAAGCATAATTGACATAATTCTATGGACGTAAATGAAAGAACTTATTTAACAAAGTATATTTCATTGTAAAAAAAAATATATAAGCAATATTTTCACTGATACAGGCAACAAAGTCTTAAAAAATAACTTAGTTGGAATACATATTTACATTTTCATTACTGACATTCTTTTTTTTTTAATTATCATCTTATTCAAAACTCCAGCTATTCTCTCATACTCAAGAAAATGTCCTTTTATCCAGCCAGGTTCAGACTTGAACCTAGAAGGTCTTTGTTTAAGTTAATTTTACATTCATTATAATATGCCTTTCCCCTTTGTACTCTGAAAATTGTACTGAAGGTGATATAACTGCAGCACTTACAACTTATTCAAACTAAGCAAGTACTCAGACATGTCCAACACGCAAAGAATGTTCATGGACCACTGGAAACCAAACAGAGTATCAGGCTTGCAGCTCCAACTTAGTGTGGGATCCTATCCATGCACTAAATTAATGATGACCTAATTTTTTTACCTATCTGACAATGCCCCTCTTCTGTAACACACCCTACATCTAAAATGGCAAGGGTCAGACAACATGTTCCTAAATTTATAAATTAAAGAACACTGTCCCGTAATAAACACAGAAATATTGGCATCACCACCTATCCACTTTAAAGATGAAATGTCTGGAAAAAGATAACATGCATGAGCTTGGAGGCAGCTCAGGCTGTTTATAACCTCTACCTTATTTTACATTACTTAATGTTTCTATAAGGATCCATTTCAGATTTTTAACCCTTCATACCATCTCCCTCACTATAGTAATCTCTATCACTAGAGAAAAGAATGTTTTGGCTTAGCCAAACATTCAAATATTAAATAAAATTAAATTCAAATAAATTATTTATCACAAATATAAGTTTTATTTATTTGCACAAAAACTGAGAATTAATTTAACCCAAAGTGTCACTTAAAAGTGGGAAATCATATTTGAGGTGATTGTGCCCCTACTGTGCCTCATTTGGTGGTACAAAAGTAATTTGCTTCTTTAGTATTCATTTCTAACACCTTACAAAATAGACCTTCTAAGTACAAAAATCAATGAAGGTAACAGATGTTGAACGTTATGAAAGATAAGTTTTGCTGGACAAAATAGTAGAAATTATTTCTTACACTGTGAACATCAAGGAGTTAATAAAAGTTTCATTTTGTGGGCAATCAAATTTTTTGGCCCAGAGAACTATTTAAAATAGTTGAAATCTATTTCTGTCTCTTTCAAGAGCTGAAAATGTAATATTTTCTCCAACAGCACCCATGTTCAATCACAAGTTTGAAGTCAGGTATTAGGACCTATTAAACAGAAGGTGCAATTTGAAGAGATGGAACAGCTCAATGGTAAAAACCTAAATATTTTGCTTGTGATTTTGTACATCTACAAGGGATGTAGTTTGTTTATCATGCTTTATCTGAGGACCAAGAGCCAGGATATAATGAGTATGGTTACGTTTTGTAACAAAACATGGGAATATTGGGGAAGAAGTGCTCACACAAAAAGATTGGCACTTGTGGCCAGTTAATTAAAATTTTATGAACCTAAAGCCATAGAATGTTGGGGAATATTTCTGTTCATTTCAACAGAATTTGGTTCTGCCCTGCCTGAAGCAAATGATGGGGAAAAAAGTAAAAGTTCAATTAAAAAAAATCCAATGTGACTGCTCACATAGTTTAGCAGGAGACAAATGTGCTTTACAAGTAGTATGTAACAAGCAAAGAGAATATATGGCCACCACTGCCTATATAGAATTCAATCATTTCTAATAAAATACATGTTCTTCTACTTTCCTGAGTAGCTAAATTTCATTATCTCATCATTCTTTGAGGTGAAAAGCCGACTAGGTTATAAATGGTCATGATATAAAGAAGAATGACAAGTCAGTCATGTGGTTATTTATTGTTATCTTTGTAGCTTACTTCCTGTTTTGTGGGGTTTTTGGGTTGTTTTTTTTTTTTGTAGGCATTCTAGAACCATTAAATTTTTTTACAAATCAAAACAAACCACAACATTTTCTTTTCTTACAAAACTCTTTAATGTTTTGTTAAGAGTTGAATCCTAATTTAAAGGGTTTTATAGGAGCTGTTGGAACAAGTCATGTCAGGGCTTACACTAAGACCTGATACAGCCAATTATTTCTGCATGTGTTCCTTTCTAAGCACACTAATAGTCATCCTAAAAGAACTTTTCAAACTGAGTATTTTTCAAATTACTTTGCTAATATTAATAGTCTCCAGCATAGAAGAAAAACCATCATGGATCTATGCTGTATTTAAGCCCTGAGGTTACATAGTGGCCTGTGACTTTCAGCATTTCTTTCAACCTTACACCTAAACACGTATTTATATGCAGCCTTATAGAAGTTAAATAAGAAATAAAACTCTGTGTCTTACACTGTCCTTCAGATACTGTTGAACATTCAGGAGTGAAGACCTAGGACTGTGGAGAAAGCCTTAATATTAACATTTTCTCAGAGGAGAGGAGGGTCTTTATTGAACACACTGAAAAATGACATGACTGCTTTGTAACAAGAATCATGGAGCAGAAAAGCCTAATTCTTGCTGTAGTCATGAGTCAGCATGAGGCCCTTTCCTAACTGATGTACGAAATGAAAAAACTCATTGCTCCAAAAAGCTAATTAAAAAATCAAGAAGTATATTTTTAGTACTCTGAGATGGAGAAAATGTGATACATTATGACCTTGTACTATAAACGTGGGATATTTTTTATATATATATATATATATATATATATATATATATATATATATATATATATATGTATGTATGTATGTATGTATGTATGTATGGTAGGATCTATTAAAAATTGTCTTTGAATAACTAAAAAAAAAAAATAAATAAAACTCTCTTCACTAAAATAGAAAGAGAGGTCATTTTACAATGTTAATTTCACAGTGCACACTTGCAGACTCTTTCTCAATTTGAATATATTTTAATGTTGATAATATTTACCCATTCAATCCTACAAGGAACACTGATAAAAAAACCCAACTGATTACAGTGTGAAACCTTTCAAGAGTGGCCTGGACTTTGCCCAACTGTCTCCCACTATTTTTCTAGTGCTTTTCAGATTTCATGTTATAAACTTAATTTTTGAAGCAGTATTATACACATTTATTTGATTTCCTGCACTTGCCTCTTGGCAAAGAAAAAGAAAAATGAACCAGTATTGACAAAGATGGCTTATATAGATAGGTGATTAGAAGACAGGACATCAATCATATTTCATCATGAAGTAATATGCATGGTGGGCACAACTGTAACCAATGAATAAAATATTTAATTTTAACACCATGGAAAACGAGACAAAAGGGAAGAATGCAGCAATTTTGTATAAATAAATAAGTGAACTTACATAAACAATCTGAAGGCATTTTATTATTCAGGGTAAAAAAAACTGCAACAGGATTTGTTAATAAAATAATCAAACGGGTTTTTGTATGCAGAAGGAGAAGGAACAGAGCAAGCAAAAAGAATGTAGAAGCTATTCAGACTCTGTTCCCATTAGGAAACAGAATATTAAATCAATATCTTGTGTGAGAGGTTCAGTAGCTGTAAACCAAAATAGTTTCCATTGGCATAATAGAGAGACATTGCTTTACTCTACCTCAAGATTTGGCCCCTAACATTTTGCTGTAAGTAGGAAGATCTTTAAGAAACATTTAAGAAAAAGATTCATCTTGTAACATAGCTATAAACTACAGATGTCAATTAAATACTGGGTGATCATCCACACTTGAGAAGATTCTTCACTATAATAGCAACTTATTCTAGGCAAGGTATTTCAAAAAACAAAAGTGAGGATTATTTGACTGGAGAGATCAAGCACTACCTAAAAGCATGTGTCCAAAATTAGACAAAAGACTTAATTCAGCCAGCACAAAGATGCAAAGCCACATTTCATTTCTCCAATGTGATCAATGCCCTCCTTTAACAGAAGTCAAGAAAGCTCAGACACCAATACAAGAAAAGTTTTACATTTGCACCTCCACTGAACTTCTAACTTAAACTCCCTGCCCTTCCTATTGGCCCAGTCTTTTGCCTCCATTGCTTCCCAGAGCATTCAACATACGTAATATTAACTATGCAAGTCAAACAGAAGATTCTTCCAGCCCACACCTTCCACAGAAAAAGTACAAGGACTTGGGTTGTGCTGGAAGAAACAAAAAGAAACACCTTTAGAAGGAGACACAGGATCTGTTCATGCTGTTATTTAGGGTCAATCTTAAGGTTAGTTCTCAACTATGCTGAGGCATAGAAGCCATCCTACTGCAACATGGCCCACTTAATGGCATCAACATTGATATCTTTGACAGCCAAAGGAGGCCCTCTGTCCAATTTAACATGCAGTCTACTTTTTAGGCTAGTCCTTGACAAAGAGAGAAAGTGATTTAGAAGGATTATGAAGCAGAAGCAGAGCACAGAGGGATCACTGCTGACAGAACTCTAGACTTATGACCACCAAAACAAAGTTAATTTGAAACAACTTCTGAAATTGCAGAAAGCATCGAGCTCATAGAAAAGCAGCAGTAAAATCAGTCTAATCAGGCTGGACAGGTGGTAGTGAGAACTTAACTCTGAGATGGACAGCAACAGGAGGTGGGCTTCAGAATAATCTTCAGGTCTACCTTGCTTATCAAAGCCGAGACTGTACCACTGTCATGCAAGCAACTGGAATTGTATGTTCTAATCTACCCCTTGCCACATATCTATAATCCATCCTGATGAAAGATTACTTCTAGAAAGCATTTAGAAAATACCACAGTTTTGTTTTGTTTGTTTTCCCATTGCCTCAAGGATCACTGAGCAGCTGGTAGACATGCAACATGCCTCGTGTATGGCTCCCATTGCCTTCTCCATGAGAGCCCCAAAGGTAGAGGAGGAGCTCCAGTGATAAACAGGCACAGGTCAATCCTGATGACAGAAATAAGAATGAAAAACTGAGATCTGCTTTTTTCCCCCTTCATTTCACCTCCAAAGATAAATTTTATCTCTGATTTTCTCCTGAGAGCATGTCCAATGCAAGATGAACTATAAAAATGCAGTTGTTTCTTATTGCTATTTGTGAACTCAAAAATATGTTCCTTCCTTTGTTTTAAGGAATGTGTTAGTGATGTTACATTGTCAAAATGAAGTCTTATTTTCAGTCAAGGTACAAACAAAAGAAAGCTATTTTTTCCTTTGACTTCCATATAAATCATTAATTATACCACAGACCAGATCTAATTTGGTTTAGGTGCTTATAAGAAGAAATGTGTTAACCATGTAAAATACGTATGTCAAGTTTCAATAAAACAGACATTTGGCTAACAAACTGTAAGCTCTTCAGAGATGCAGGTCAGCATTATTTTTATCTTATTTAAGGGAAACATTTGTTTGGCCAGCTGTTGGTCATAAACTGAAGTTCTTTTTTAATTGGAGCATTTAACTTTACCATAATAACTTTATATGCTACATCTTCTTAGCTGCCTAGCATTCACTGTGTTCATCCAAGGTGCCAGTCACCTTGCTGTCTGTCCTAGTCACTGCACCATTGAAATGTACCTTCACTTTGCTTCAGGAAACAAAGAAAAATTATAAACTATTATTAACTCAGTGGTCAAGCTGCTTTCATATTATTGTTTGGGTTAGAAAAAGCTAAATAGGGTTTTAGACCCACTTGCAGTACCCTAATCATGTGCTTTGTCCCATAACCTCATCATACCTAGTTCTTTGGAGTTATTCACAGCAGTTTCAGGGCTGTTCTAAACATTTATAACCTACAGATATTCAAGATATTTTGAACATGCATTTTTTCAGTAACCACACTTTCAAATCCTCAAAGATCTAATATCAGATTAACATTGTCATCATATAGTAGAGAAATATACAGGGATGTCCTTAGCCTGCCTGTTCGTCTGGGATTTATTGTTATTTAATGCTCTGAGACCGGTGCAAAGCAAAGTTAACAGGCTAAGAAACCAGGAGATGTAACACTGTGAGAAAAAACAGTCATCATAAAAGTACATAGTTGCATTTAACTTCCTTCTATGAAATACAGATAATTTTATTTATCCTGTGTGATCATCATCCTCTTGTTACTTACAATATGTCTAAAAAAAAAAAAAAAAAAAGTGAGAAGGTTTTTTTTATTGCCTTTGGATTAGTGAAGATACATTTCAAACAAAGCTGAAGTTCAGGATTCAACAGGTTCTCCATACCTATGATCTGGTCAAGTGAGCAGTTTATAGAGAGGAAGAAGGAAAGCTAACTTTGAAACAGCATGCAAACATGGAACAACATATGGAAGTAACAGCACTGTTTGTCACCAAACTAAGGGCAATAAGTACTTCAGATGAACAACATCAGATTCATTTGGAATCAGATAAATTTAAATTTCAGATTCATTTTGCTTTTAAAGATGCTGTTTCATCTTTAGACACAGCAGTTCCACATCAATTGTACCTTAACAGTGAAGCACACATTATGAAAGACCCTTTTCCCGCCTATTTTCAGCTGTAAAAGTCAAGTTCTTCCTTAGTGACTTTTCTCCATGACCTGGTTAAGCATGGTTTGACTGATTTCTAGTTTGAGTGCCATTCTCTTGCAGTGAGAGCAAGTCAGAAATCCTGTCAGCTCAGGGTGAGTCTCAAAAGGCAGCTCCTCCCAGAGTCATGCAGGGATAAGAAGACCTTGTGATTCATTTTAAAATCACACCTAAGAAGTTCTGGGTCCTTGTTTAGCTACCTGTTTTGTATGCCTACTTCTACTCAGTGTGGATGCCCTTACAGTCACTTGCATTTTGTAGAAAAAATGCAGCTCAGGCATCCATAATTCACAGCAGGAAAAAGCAAATTCTTCCCAAGACCATGTCTCTTACATCACACATTTCTGACAGAGATAGCCTATCTTCTGCCTGTTGATAGGGAGACATAAAGTTTAAGTCAATGAATCTTTCATACAGGAAACTGCAATTCATCACTAGCATAATGTGGAAGAGCCCCTATCCACTGAAAGTGCGATTTTCTCTCAGGTGAAAGGATGTCTATCTCATCATTATGTCATGATTTGTATTTTATTTTAGAGACAGCAATGATATTTTAAAATAAGGAAAGAATTGATTTCTGACAGCAACAAAAAATGAGTATGGAGGAATACTCTCAAGACAATAGCTCTTATTAACAACCTTTTCCTGTTACTTATTTCTGTATATCTAATGCAGCAGTTTTCCTTCCAAAGTCACAAGGGTTACATAGTCCACATATAGATGCATTGTTCCAATCCAACCCATCTCACTAAGACATCTCAAAACACTTTATCCAAATCTGGTACTCTCTGTGGAGGAACCTGTCTTCCCACAGTCTCTGCAGGAGATCAGAGATATATAACTATGGTAAGTTAGTTTTTTGACTGGTTAATGGTACAAGGACCAGATACCTTCATAGACCTATTTTACAAATTGAAAGCATTTTTACATTTCAAAGAGCCTTCACAGTAATTTCAGAAGATTTCATATGGAGTGTAGGACCTTTGCTTGGTCAGTTGGATAGGCTGATAAAAGGTTCATAATCCAAAATAATTATCTAATTTCTCTTGTCTGTAGAGACTGCAAAACGATAGTAAACCAGAAACTGGATAATTGAGATAGAAATATAGAAATACTTACAGGAAAGACATGCAGGGAATGCCAAATCACATTAAGAAAGGAGTTTAAGGTGACAGTGCCAACCAGCTAGCTGTTCCCACCAAAGTTCGGAAAAACATTTACAAGAGCAAGACACCCAAAAATGAAACTATTTAGCAAGATACCAAGATTTAATTTAGAAGTCAAGTAAGACCAGTTTTCAAAAGCATTGCTTACTCAGGCTTTTTCTCCAAAACTCAAAGAAATAGAGGTGAGATAGAACATAGCTGTTGAAAATAAGACCCTTAAGTAAAAAACTCAATATGTATTTAAGTCTCAGACAATCAATTTAGAAAATATCTATCCTTTATTTTCTTGTGTAAAGCAAATAATACTAGCCTGTTTCAGCTGCCAAATGCACAGCAGGAAAGTGAGACACTCTTCAAAGTAAAAGTTATCAGTAAAATATGTTTGTAAAATTTATATGCTCTCAAAGCAAACCTAAGCCTTTTATATAAAACTTAGAGAAAACAAGAAAAGCAGAGTGTGGAAGGCTGCAGAATGAAGGCAAATGCAACAATTCTTAAATGGAATTTGAAGCTCGGACCAAAGCTATGTCCTTTGGACCTCACTGACATTTTATTTGAGCACAGCAGTGACTTTATTACTGTTCTAATGCACAGGAATGTGTCCTAGAGAGTGCCCTGACAGCTAACACCCTCCTGGGTGTTGCAGAGTAAGACAACCAAATGGCTTTGCAGGAGGACTTTTCGAGTGCAGCCAGTGTGTCACAACAGACAACATGCATACAGCAAACACCATGACCTGTGTACACTATCCTGATACTTCCACATATGTAAGGCTAGAAAATATAGTTCTTATTTTTGCTTTCGTCTTACATGTTGATGTTTTTTTATCTGAAAAGACCCTTGTTACAGAAGTTGTAGCTCAAAATCTGGGGATGTTCATTTCCTCTGAAGTGATAAGTGGCCAATTCATAACAGGGCTGGTTTGAGAACCAGCAATCAATACAGGCACTAAAGTATGGTTTAGATGGCCATTCTGGTTTTTATCCGTGTGCACAGACAACGATAACACAAAAACACCAGTATCAGAGTAGTATGTGGTTACCTCATCTCTCTTTACTAAGGGACACTGTCCTTCATCAGTGTCATCAACAAATCAATTGGTCGCTTAAGATGTCTGTAAGTGCTCATCTTGTCTTTTGCTTGAAATGTATTGCAGCCATTTTTCCGTTACATTTCACATAAAAAGGATTTGCTGAAGCTTTGCAACCGGGATAAACCAAAGAACCGATTTACTGAAATAGCTTAAAAATGGTTTAATATTGCAGGGGTGTCAACGAAGCAGATTTTTAAAAATATCCTTTTGACAACAAAAGAAAAATATCCATTCCAAAACTATGCATAAAGGGATTCTTTTTTAAAAAGTTTTCACACCTGTCTAATGGGGAGAACAACATTCACCTGAAGGGTGATGGGATTTGGATCTACAAAGACTTCACTATTAACTGCATTTTCAAAAGTGAAGTGACAACCAATGCTATAAAATAAAAATATCTTCCCCTTGGCAAACCCAACAGAAGAGAAAAATGAAAATAAACAGAAAAATATGAAGCAATATTTAGTTCTTCTACAGAGTCTCAGTTTTCCTGTATCCACAGCTTTTGACTCCTTAAGAAAAATTTCCATTGGTCAATTTATGACCCACCAGAGCTAGTTGAAACGCCTGGCTTCTTGGCTTCAAAGCTGTAATTTTGTGATTCTGTGAACAACCTTTCTCTTTCTTTATTCCAGATGTTATCTGAAGCTATCTGTGCCTACAGATTTCCACAGCAGATCACAAGTAATATGCCTTAGCAAGGGCCATCAGATTTCATGAGCCAAGGCAGCATTCACAGCCCACACATACAGTGCAAGGGCTGCAAAACCACCCAGTAGAAATCTATCCAGCAAAAAGGAGAGGAGAGTTTGTACTTGTATTTCTCTGGACTTCAAAAGTAGCAATAGCAATGGAATATGGTTAAATAGCAATGGAAGTATGATTAAAGATTCTTACACTCACTATAATTTAGGTCCTTTTAAATGTTTTCTCCTAACGTAATTTCTCTACAGTTTCCTCACTACCTGTTTGACAATAAACGAAAATGAATGGAGGAAGTAATTAAACAAAAATTGAATTTACTTCAGAAAAAAGAGAAAGGACTTAAACTTCTTAAATTGGTCCTTTGATGTGGATAATTTTCAAATCTGGGCCCTATTATAGATTGAAGGATCACATGAAATTTTTCCTTAGCATAATCAAGCTCCAGTGAAATTTCTGAAGAAAAAAAGTGTTAATAATAGCAAAGAGTACAAAAATATTACATATAAAGGGCCAAAGTCTCTAGCATAATGAAATAAAGAGAGCGTGTCTGCAAATTCAGTCAAGGTAGAGGCAAACATTTCCATTGCATATTACTTTAAAAGAAGATGAAGAGCACTGAATCAATAAATCACTGAAAAGATTATTATTTTGTACAAGCCGAAGGTCAGCGCAGGTCATTCCCACTAAAGCAGACAGAGTTTGTTAATATAATCCAGCAGATTTGGCAGGGAAGCCAAACAGGAATTTAATCAGCAGCAGAAGGTGGTGAACATCTCTGAAAATTGAATAATCATTGTGCCAGACAGTAAACATCATTACAGAAGGAAAAAAAGGAAAGAACAAAAATTTCCCCTTTTCATACTTTTCATTAACTTCTTCAAACAAGTAATAAATGATTTAAAACATCTGTCTCTGGAACACAAAAACACCACAAATGAGAGCAGCCAGTCAATAGTTTAGCACATTTATGATGACATTAAACTTCTCTTAACTAAAGCTCTTCCTTCTTCTGTGTTGTAATTCTTTCTTTAATAGCTGTCTCATTAAGTAATATTGCTATTTCTCTAATTAAAAAAAAAAAGATATTAATTCACTGTTTCAGGTCTTATCGGTTCATGTGAAAACAAAAAAAATCAAGTGCTCTCAAATACACTTTCCTATGTTTTTTAAGAATTGTTCAAGATGGGAGGCTGACATTTGAAGCACTTCAGCACAGTTTATGTCAGCATTTTGTTTGGGGGTTAAATTATTTTTTTATTTTCATTAAACTTCTTCTACCAAAAAATACTTCTCTAAATCAGTCATTCTGTTTCTACCTATGTCTAATTTAATATTTTTCTTCCCATATATATTATAGACTCACATCATAAGAGGATAAATTCTGCCCTTAATAAGCAGAAACTCAGGTAAGCTGATGTGGTAAAATACTCCACTGAGTGTCTTCCACTGACATAAGACTTGATCCTTGTGGTTTATAAAAGAAATTCATAAAATGGAACTTTGGGTTCTAAATTAAAATGAATCATTTGGTGAAGTCACTCAGATCATTCTGTATCCAGTAAAGTTAGGCTAATCTGTAGAGACATTATATTAACAGTACTTAAATTTCAGACTTATGCACATGTAGAGAGAAAAATCTCCATTGGAAAGTGTTTTTCTGAAACAATCTTATATAATGGAAAAAATAGTGAGTCAGAATTCTAGGAAATAAAACAATTTTTTTTATTTTAAAAGCAGAAATGTCACTTCCTATTCCAATGTGAAATCGGTAGGTCTTTAGGCCCTTAGCCCTCACCTTAAATAAAAACACTACTATGCCCGCCTTTTTCTGAATCAAGGAAACATACAGCCACAAACTAAAATATGCAGGTTTTTCACCTCAGTTAAAATGAATGTGAGACTAGTGAAATAAATAAGAGATTTGTATCAAACATTTACATTTACATTGCTAGGATAAGAAAACTTATAAATTCTGAATGGATTCTGCTGGCCTGATCTGACATTTCTGCTGGCTAGAAGAAAGCCAGGCAGAGCCAGCTTGTAGGTTAAAAATTCCAGGACTTTATTAATTCACTGCTTATTTTCATTTGAATTACAGAAATAGTTATGCTGCTAGTAACAAGAAATAAAATGTGCTGAAATCATCTTTGATGGCGCTCAAGGTGTAAATCACCTCTTTCATCTGCAGCAATTTAAAGTACTGCAAGCATCTTGCTGCTGCATCACAGAAACAAGATTTCTGCTCAGCTCCTTGGCAGGACCCAACCAGCACGTAGTATAGATGAAATACTACTGGCACAGCCAAGGATGTGGAGACAATTTCAAGGCATTTGTAATTCCCAAAACCAGGAACCTTTTAATCAACTCACTAAAGGGAAGCACATTCACCACAGTGCTGTCATACAATGTAATTTTATCTAAGTTTGCTGAGAGAAACTTGGAGAATTGCAGCATTTCAGAGAAATCAGGAATGTTTCTGCGATACTGCACTCAGAATGCACTGTTTACTTAGATTTTGTTCATGCTGTGTTCCACAAAGAGCCCAAAGCAGGTCCACTGCTGCTTGTGTATGCAGAGCACCATAGCTGAGGCAAAAAGCATTTCAAAGGTGCTGTCTTGCCAGAGGGCACATCCCACAAATGATTTGTAGGATATACCTACATCTTCCTTTCACTTCAGATCAGGATAGTGCTTTTGAACTGGATCTCCCAACCAGTTTCACTTGCTGCTCTCTGTGTCACATTTGAGAGTGGTTCTGGGTCACATCAGCAAGGGCACTTGGGCTGTTAGTGGGGTGCAGTGCACAGGACCCAGTACGACAGCAGCGAAACCCCACACTCTGCACATCCAGATGTGAACTCCTCTGCGCCAGCTGTTTTGCCCTGCTAATCCACTCCTGCTACATTGCAGCACTTGCATACACGGATATAGCCAGAGGAACTTGGTCTGTCTGGGATGGACTGGGATGGTAATTTGTGATTTCCAAATTCTGAGACTAACTTGCAGTGGTTATTTAGGGCAAAGGGCAATTTCAATCTGTTTCATGGATGTACTTTATTTACCATAGAATTTCTCCAGTAGGTTCCATGTATCAAACACCATGTTGTATCCATGGTGTTAGAAAACTGTGATTTTTCCAAATAAATGAGACACCAAAAACCTATCAAATTCTGTTGGAAACTGGGCACCTAACTGCTGAGGAGAAAATTTTCAGTTTATCATGTGGTGGGTTCAATAAAATGCCTTGTCTTGCCATCTTTTCTGTAAAAGAAAAATATATGCTACAAAAACGCTTAACTAGCAAACCCACTGCTTGCTAGAAATTCCTGGTGATTTGCTAGCCCTACATAGCTTGCCCTTAACAGTTGTAATTGAGTTAGATATTTATATTACAAAATGTGAAGGCAAATGCAAGCTTGATTCCAAGAGTATCTCCTATTAGTACCTCCTAGTATCCAAGAGTATCTGCTTTAGTACCTCCTATTTAGGCTTTGCTAAACCAGTATCTGTGACTAGAGAGGACCCACTAGGCATTTTCATGCCTAGTTCTATCTCCATGTAAACACGTGTCATCTCAGTGTTATACTTCACTCTATTTGCAGAGAAAACCTTCCAGGTAAAAAAATGGATACTTTGAATTTTCAATAAAGATTTTGATGTAGAGAGTCGTAAAAGATGGTGTATAAGATTATTGCCTGCATTTTCTTCCTGAAGCAAAATATTACAAAAATAAAACTAATTTTCAAAGTTGTTTCAGAGATAAATGATTCATACCTATCAGCTGTGAAAAACCAGAGAGTTAGAATAGAAAAAAGGGGGATACAGTGAATTTAACAGAAATGTCACATGGTTCTTTTTTAATGATGCTGATATTTTAATCCTAGGACACATATTTGTAAGGTTCTAAATGTTGGCTGAGAAATAAAAGCCTGGTAATTATTTTGCTTTTTAAGGAGTGCCTCTCCTTCTTCAATAGATCTTTTTTAAATTTATTATCAGCATATTAATAAATAATAGGGTTTTTTAAATTGTGATCATACAAACATTTCTGAGATGTGGATCACAGCCAAGAAAATGGTCTCTAAATTTTATTTTGTGGGTTCCAGTTGTTTTGCAGTATTCTAAACCTTTATGTATTTCTCCCAGTATGTTTTGCTGATGAGATCTAAGGTTTAGCTCATCACAAAGAATTTGAGTCCCGTGTCACCTCTGTATTTAAGAGCACACAGCATAGCAAAAGGGTAACACAGTCCATGGCGAGTCAAAGCTCAATGTAAAATATCACCTCTGAATCTTTTAAAATAATACTCCTTGGAACACAGGTCCAATAAATGCAGTGGTTGTGCAAACTCAGCCTCTTGAAAAGGATGCCTTCAGAGATACTCTGAATCCATCCATTCTTAGCCTTTCCTATTTGTTTCCTAGAGAGATAATGATTTACTGATTTTGGTACATACTACTTAGAGCTGAAAAGAAAATGATGTAGAATTGGTTATATTGCTATTGACTATAATTCTGCCTCTGAAAGCCAGAAAAAATATAATGTAAAAAATATTTGATCAACCTTTCTCCTTTGAATAAATTATAACAGGCTGCTATCCTGCTAATCTTCCAAAAATAGAACATGAGCAGTCTCAGAACTGGGAAAAATCTAGATTATCTTTATTATTTTAGAGCATTGGAAGTTTGCCAGGATATCATAGAGTGCAGAAAAATAAAGAGATGATGTGCTATGTTTCAGACAAGGGAAGAAGGATGTCAAGTTGAATTTTCAGCTTTCTTGTTTAATATTATGTATAGTCTATGGAATAACCTGTTTAAAAACATTAAAATAATTATTTTATATAGGTGACATGATAAATTCAGAATTGCATAAATTTTAACCCTAGAAGAGAGCATTTAGATCAAGCCCTTCTGCCAGTTTAAATCATCTCAGCATAAACAGAGGATGAATCAAGTAACACATTTATACAGATTTTCGTAAACTTTTTTCCCAGACTCTTATCTGCTCATGGGGAAGACATTTTCCTAGAGGTACATGTAAAAAGTAAAGGTAAAGGTAAAAGGTGATCTGTGCAGCATGTTGCTCCATAGGAACTTCAAAGGGTTTTCCATGAGGCCAGCAACTTGTGTGCTTGGAATGGTGCTGTGTGCTCTCATTGTCTTGCCTCAAGGTGCTTTGGTCTTACCTTCTTGAATGCTGTGTAACAAATTTACAGTAGAGAGCAAGAACTTGGAAAAGCAAAGATAGGATTACATGTGAAGATAAATTATGAGAGAAACCTGAGAGAACAGATGTGCAACTGCTGTCATGTACATTTCTAGCTATACAACTAAATCCACTACAAGAGGCAAAAATTTCAAGGTTATAATGAGTGGTACCGCTTCCCACTGTTTAGTTGTTTCCAAAGGTTCAGAGACAATTCTCCCTAGTAAGATAAAATAACACATCCGTGTGTCATGTATGAACTACTGAGTGAGTTAGAGTAACATCAACCTGCCCTGATCTCATAGAGTTCCCCGGTGATTGATAGAATCAAAGCTTCTCTCTGTTTCTATCTAAAGGAAACCGTGAAGTACTGAAATCAGTTAGCCTTCCATGGCAGATTGTTCACTCCCTGTAGAGTGAACAATCTTAATCTATAGACTTGATCATGTGAATAAAAAAGAAACCCTAAAAGGTTTTGAAAAAGATATTGGTTTCTCACAGAATGTAATGTTAAAGTTCAGATAAGTGGTCTTTGTGGAAGCCCCATTAAGACAATACATGGTTTTGATTTTGCATATATCCTTAGCTTTTCCACAGAACACAGAAATTTCCAATACTCTGTCTTGGCTTTTTATGGTAGAATGAGCCTTAAATTAATATACATTGCTAATAACAGCATTTAAAGACACATATTTAGAGATGCAACAATTTATTTGAAGCATCCAGATAAAATGAACAGCTATTCTAATGATACCATCTAAAGAATTTACTAATCATGTGGATTGTATCCCTCCTTCCACCGTGGATGTTTAAGCAAAACACAGGATTGATTCAGGAACTGGGCAAAATAATTTTCAAGCTGTAAAATGAACATCTTTCTTCATCTTACTTATTTTATCACTTTGAATAAAACATGGACTGATAACCTGCTCAAGGTCACTTCAATGGAGGCCTCCCCACAATTATCTTTCAATACTACCAGTAGTATTAACAAAAGACATAGAGAATTTCTCAAGATTATCAACATGTGCCTCTAAATAAGTTTCTGCTTTCAATACACATAAAAAAGACATCCGAATTCAGAAAGTATTACTTTCTTCCTAAATATGCCAAGTCCAGTGAAGCTGCAGTTTCAATCTTTAATACAATCTGCCTGTGTAGAAACAACTGCTAAAGTGGAAGTACCCAGCAATAAAATTTTACACTGCACAATTTCTCAAATTCTGACCCTCTTTATTAAAAGCAAAATGGCTATAAACTGGATAAAAGGGAATTGAGATGATAATATACATTGCAAAAAATATTTACTGGTCATGTTAAAACCAGCTGGAACATACAGAGTTCCTTGGAAGAGATATGGCATAGAGCTTTTACACTTAAAACTCTGTCTTCTTAGAAATATTTGTGCTGTAACAAGGAAATTGAAGGAATGAACAATTTTGAATACATGAAGAAGAAACTGAGCCACCAAAGAAATGGACATTATGAAAGAAGTATGGAGACAAATTGAAGGAGGTCACAGAAGCCCTGGTTATCTCACTCTGTGAGTGCAGTTACAAAAATACGCTTCCCCATGAAAGGCCCTTACCTCTCATCTATTCTTCTGAGCTGCACCTACGTGAAAAACTAGTATCTGCTGAATACAGTCTTTGGATCTCTGTATCCACCTACTTGTGCCTTTTTGCCATTGGTTCCCAGATCCTGCAGAGTCCTTTACTCCAATGTCCTTTACAATACTGTGCCACTGAAAAACTTGTCTTTCTTCACACAGTCTTTCTTTGATTTTTGATTGTTTTCTTATGTTATTGCTTTGATTAATAATTTTAAATTACTAATCAGCAGACAACCAGCCCATTTAACCAACTGTTAATGTGCTGATTTTTCCTTTCATTTTCTACTCAGTTTATTGCCATATACAATATTTAATGAAGCTCAGCACTCCTTGATAGGCAGCTGTTCAATAGCATTTCAACTTTACAAGCAGGACTTCAAAGCATTCCCCTGAAACTGGAGACGTAGCTACACCCAAATCTTTTTGCCTACCTTAAGAGAGAGCTATAAAACACATTTTCCCTGCAGAAGGTTTTCTTGTGGTCAGGCTGTGAACAACTCTTCTCTATGTCTATAATCTGTTATATTAATTTTGTTCCCTTTAGAGTTGTTTATTTCAGGCTTCATTTATCTACTTATTTAATTTACACCTGTTGTATATGCAATTAGGCAATTATTACCATATTCTTGATGTTAGATTCTTCATTAGCTATTATTATACTTTGTTAGTTTCACTGTGGAGAGTTGGAAATAGATTTCTTTCTCTGAAGATTTATTTGCTTCATCCTTCTAATCTAAAATAAAAGTTCCCCCAATAGCAGAAAACTAGGACATAATATGAATATGGCTATGTATTACAGAGGTACTTTGAAATGTGCTGAAAAAAACTTAGAGCATTTTCTGAATGGGGTGAATATAAATGCACATCCAGTGTCTGTTTTAGAGAAAAAACGTGATCCAATTTTCTGTACCCACCTATCCAGCTCAGGTGTGTGAACCTTGGAAACAGTTTCTCTTTCTGAACAGCTGCTTCAGAGAGAGACCTAACACAAAAGAAAATCGCATCTGTAGCTCTTTCTCTAGTGTTTTCTACCAGCTGTTTTCAACTCCCACACATGCTGTGTTATGAACCCAAGGGATGTGACAGCCCTCATTTCCTATGGAAGCAAATTAAGGACCTTAAGAGGCTCTTGAATTCCATTCCAGCCTCTGACTTTGCAGCTTGGAAGCACTGGATGTCACAACTCATGTCTCCCTGCATGTGGGTCTATTTATTGAATACTAATGGGAGCTGGCTTGAAACTGAAAGCTGAAGAGAGATAGGCAACCCCTTGAATTGACATTAGAATTACCTACTTACCTTTATGCTTTTAGCAACAGAGTAGCACAAGATGGATCTCAATCCACTTGAATTATGAGGATTTTATTTTAAAAGATAAGATGAAAAACATCACTTGTTTTGATCTTGCAAGAGCACACTTCAATCCAAGGACATTTCTTCTAAAGTATTTAATGAGTGAACAGAACTTGATGATCTCACAATCGTGCCACACAATTCATGTGCTCAGCTTAACTTTCACCCTGAATCTTTTCGCACACAAAACAGCAGAAGCAAAGGAAACAGAGATTTCTGTCCCTGTACAGAAATCAAGTTATTTGTCACACAGACCAAAAAAGGTTATTTGACATCAGGCAGAATCTTAAGAGAAATGGAGCTCTATGTGTGTGTTACTCCTGTGCTTACATACCTATCCCCTTGCTCAGTATTCTAAGGGTGCTTCATTTCTAAAAGTCTCACAGAGTGCCAGACCTTGATTTCTTATGAAGTAGTGCTATTTTGGTACATCCACAGTAAGATCACAGTGTGTCATCGCTGCGGCGGGCCCCAGGCCAGGTAATAATTAGCACTGACTCCATGGTCCTCAGAAGGCTGATCAATCACTTTATTATTCGTATTCTAGTCTTATTAAGAAACCCATTGCTTTTATAGACAGTTACGATACAGGTGGACCTAATTGGTCCTCCAGTTCAAACACCATCACCACTGGCTAATTAGGAAACTACCCTTTGGTAAACAAATCTCCATAATACGTTCCACATGTTCACAACAACAGGTGCAGCAAGTGAAGATAAGAATTGTTTCTCATTCTTTTCTCTGATCTTCTCACAGCCTTCCTTGGGACGATGCCTGGGAAAGCTGTGTGTTGCTGCCACAACAGTGCACTTTAGATTGTTGCTCACCAGGCTTCATAACTTCTGTTTCTGCCATAACTGAGCATTTTTGTGAATCTTCTTTACTGTTTCAATTTAAATTTTCTCAACTAATTCCAATGTAATAATCTTCTACCTTTTAAAAACACTATAGCTTGTTTTCTAGCATTAATTTAATGAATGAAAGATGAAGGATATAAAATGCTAAAACAATTTTATGCTGTTATTTGCTATGATTTTATTGGGCCTACAGGTTCTCTACAGATTTCTTCTTACTTACAGTCCATGCTTCCTGTAGACCACTTAGTCCAAGATAAGGACTGTCTTATTTTCCCAAATAATGCACATTTTTCCTCATGTAAAAAAACTGGTTTGCTCTTTTCTCTGACCAACAAGATCCAAAATTACATATATCTCTGTGAACAGATCACATGACACATTCCCTTTATGACCTCTATTTTCTTTAATTTCCCTTAGAAGCATCTTAGTTTTAGGTAACCACAGTTAAACTCTCATCCTCTTTTCAGACATCCTTTGGCATCCTACTTTTAATTAACTGCTTTGTGAATTTTTCTCTTCTCTAACTTTCTTTCCTTAGTACTTCCCCCCTTTTGTTTTCCCTGTTTACCATTTGTTTATGTCATTCTAATCACTTAGTATTATTAGAAGTATATTCATCATTTATTTTTGGAACCGAATTCAAGATTCAATTTCATCTATCATCACAGTTTCTATCTGTCACATGAAAATTGAAAGCCTTGTTAAAGGCACCAAGTTTGTTATTTTATATAACATATCTTTTATTTATCCACAACTTAGATTAGAAGTTTGATTCCTATTCAACTCAAAACGTATAAAACTCCTGCTACAAAGAACTACAAGGTGTTTGACAATATTATGAATATTATGAAGTGGATTTCTAATGGCATTAAGGGTGAGATCTTGAATGGTCCTGCTGTTGATTTCTAAAGGCTACATCCCTGAGGTGGCCACCAGAGAAATTTGTTCAACAACTTTTTCCTTGCCATGGCAGGCAGATTTCTTTATTTTCCCAGCACAATGGGGACTTTTGAACCTGCAGAGTCAAACACAGGAGCTAGCTAAGGACTTGAAGTCAAATGTAGGAGAGGACAGCTCAGATTTAGTGCACAGAGACTAACCATGGCTACCATGGTACAATGGAGTTCAGTCAGATTTGAAACAGTACATGGGCAAATTACGTCTCCAGTCAGGAGAGAAAACACCTTTGATCTATGAAGACAGGATGTTACACTGCAGGAGGAAAAGTAAAATGAAAAGCAGATTTTTAACTGTGGGAGGAAAGAAGTCCACTGCATCCGTTTCCACACTGTTGTCAATTGTTCCACTGGAGTAATTGTCTGTTGGTGTCCCGCTCTTATTAAATTAATTTCTCAGAGAGAAGCATGGCACACAGGAAAGCTGAATGCCATGGGCCTAATTCTGTTATGTTAAGGGTCAATAATACCACTGTGCCCACAGGGTACCACATATCTGAATAATAGAAGGCCCCATTGGCCATAAAAACAGGGTTTTATTCCAGTTCTGTTCCCAGAAATGTACGAAGACAGCAAAACAATATGCAGCAGGTGATTGGGGTATGCACAGCTGAAGTCTATCCACAAGAGTCACATTGTCTGATTTTTGGACTTCACATGCAGTGTCTGTTATAACATCCATCTACAAGAACAGATTATATATAATGGAACAAACTCTACATATTTCTGGGGAAGTCTGAATTTCTGTTTGTCCAGCAGTCCAATAAGACAAAAACCAGAGAGCAATGGTACTCCTGGAAAATTGGGAGCATGTAGGAGTTACTATAACACAGTAATCTGGGAAACAGGAACATTTCTTGATCTTGAAGTGGGCAAAGAAGCTTAAAAGAAAATATATTGAGAAGAGAGACCTGAAATGGCCTGGGAACTAAAGAACTCAGGAGACATCAGATGGCATGAGAGAGACCGAAAGTTACTAACTGAAAAATGAGGAGGAAATGTTTTCATAATATTTAATTGAAAGTCTGTTGTAATAGAATCCAGTAAGCTCTGAGAGTCATGGTCTCTCTTGCATTTCTACAATTTATTAAGTAAATTTTTGAATAGCAGCACTCCAAAACTAGCACTCCAAAAGAGAGCCTCAGAATCCTTTCTTTTCTGGTCCCATTTAACTTCTTGTAAGAGGAAAAAAGCCCTCATCTTCTAAAATCTACAACTATGAAACATTAGTCATAAATGCAATGCAAAAAATAAAGTAGTTTTGTAGTGAATACTAAGGCGAGTTAGCGTGACCTTGATTTTGGACAAAATCTAGAGAGGAAGGAGCACAGGACCTAAGATGTACGATCTCCAAGGACCACACTGGGACAAAGACCAGATAATCCTCTAGGTGAGCAGTAATGACAACCATAAAGAACTCAAGGTGTTTTATAGGTCCAAAATCAGAGACATTCTCTACATCTTTACTAAAAAATAAGACTTAAAGATAAATAAAATGTGATATAAAATCCTGCTTGAATATACTAATGGCATATCACGCCAGAGCCCTTCTTCAATAAGATAACTGATTTTTAAGACTGAAAAGATATGGACAAAATTGTCTTCAAGAAATTTTTTACCTGTGTTCACACTATGAGAAATCATCACTTAAAATAAAGGCTGGGTCTACAAGAATTGAAGGTATCAAAACTGAAATTAAATACTCAGTTGTTCTGAAAAGAACAGTTGTCATTGTAGTGGAGTTTCTCAAAAAACAGTCACCATTAATGACTGTTAATGACAGCATTAATGACAGAGTTTCTAACAGTAGAATAATTTTAAAAATTACATGGTTGGATGACTCTAAACTTGCATGGGGAGAAATTATGTACTTGGAAACAAATAGAATTTATATAGGAAAAGGTACAAAGACCCACAGTCAGGGCATATTACAAGTATTTCTGCCACAATCTGGGAGTTCATTGGTAGGGAAATGCTAATAAGAAAGGAAAAGAGCACTGCAGTCTTGAACCGTTGGTTAGTTTTAGATACAATGCCTTCATGGAAAGCAGAGATATGATCCTAGGTTATATCAAATGAAGTCAGTGCTCCTGTGGGAATATGGAAGAGTACTGCTATATTACCAGATGTCACTGGGAACTTATCAAGGTGGACATCTTTCTTTTCAAAAAATGTGAAGTCAAACTGGAAGGATGCTGAGATGATTTGGAGGCTACAGAAAAAAGTACTGCAGTGAAAACTATAAGGATTTGGCCTGTTTATCTTAGCAAAATGAAAGTGAGGAGTGTAAAAGATGGGTCTCTACATTATAAGGATAAACACCAGAAAAAAGAATAATTAATTTGGACACAATGCAACAAGTACACTGGAATAAATGGATAAATGTGGTTATGAACACATTTAATTAGGAAATTAGGACAGATTTTTTCTATGGAGGAGATGGTTAAATTCAGAATTCAAAATATATCCTTCAAATCAAATCCTGGTTAAAAACATGAGGGTACAATGACTTTGGATTGCTGCTGCCTACTTCATGTAAACTTGGGGATCATACTGCACCCATCTTATCTAAGGGTCGCTATGTCCACGAATAGGAACTTTATCTCCACAAGGACAACTGATTAAGTCTTTAACATATAAAAAGGAAGGATTTACTTTGAAAGAGAATAAGACTTACACACATGAGGTAACAGGAAACTCATGTTTTAAAAATTCTGATACTTCAGACACTTTTAATTCTTAGACTCAATTAGAACTTACCAGCAAGTGATCTGGTTTCTTAGCATTTCCTCCTAAAAAATATTGCTATGCTGTGTCAGGAAAATTACTTGCAAACTTTGTGGGATTAAGATTAAATTCTCATTCAATTAACAGAGCACTTTGTGAATCTGCCAACCAAAAAAATATTTTTAGCATCCTTTGGGTATTAACCAAACCATTTTCTTTTAAGTGTAATGGATAAAGTGTCTGTGGTGTACTTCAAAAACCATTGTCTGCATGTCCTGCTGGGGTTGTATTTTCATTTAAAATTCTTTATGTATTTCCTTCTCTGGTTGTCAAAGGATTGTCAACATATCCCCTTAATTATTTATTAAACATTTTTAGCTTTCCTCTGTTTTTATCTTTGTTTTTTTAATCAAACCAGATAAATTGTGTCAACACAAGAAAAAAAATATTAAACATGAGAGGAGATGAAAACATTCTCTCAGTGATTGGATGCCTGTATATTGAAAACAGAATACAGCAGTTCCTATGCACTGATTGATATGACACACACTGAGACAAGCACAGGGCAAATAAACACGCAAATAAAAATAGGGCAAATAAAGTCAGAGAGAAAAATATGCAAAGGAAAGAAGAGAGGAAAATAATACAGAAAATAAGTATATGGATTTAACTCCTGCTGTTTGTCTAAGTCTCCAACTACAAAATCCATTTAACAGATTCAAGGGGACTAAGATTCCTTAACAAGTGCTTTTCATTCAGTGTTCCTTTTCATATCTCACAATCTCCAAAACTTTAGTAAACTGCCTGCTCTACATTGTATAGAGACACCATTTATCAAAGTCAACTAAGTGTATTAGAATGACACTGGTATCAGATCTGAACTTTGGTAGATATGACTTGAACAAAAACCTACCTGATATTTCTTCTCCTACACCTTCAATATCAGTCAGTTGGTTCAACTTCTATTTCTTAAGGCCCCGGAAATGGCCAAGGCATTAAAAGATTATTTCTGTTAAAATTGAATGAGATATATATATAACAGTCAAAGAATGCTCCTTTTATCTCCTATGTTGCTCTTTTTCATTCTAAGTGAGTGAAGTGTTTCCTCCCAGTTCTTCTTGCATTTTATAACTTCGTGTATGTCTCTGTCTACTGGTGCACGTGCACATGTGTGCATATAAATAATCCATATCTTTATAATTTTATAATACATAAAATTCTATCTAATTATATTTTTATAATTTTATAATACTTCCCTGTGTGAACTTTGGTGTGTCAGTGGAAACTAACACTGCGAGGTTGGCAGGCTGTATAAATAGTATCACTTTCAGGAAGAAGAGGATTTGGGTATTTCAGTGACATAAATATTTTGGGATTTCATTCTGATGTGATATATCTAAACATATCACCTTATTTAAGAACATGCTAGACTTCTTGGCAGCTCAAGATAGGTGGAATCCAGGCCTCGGTTACTAACAGAGATATTTTTGGAGGTGTATATATACATGTGAGGCAGCCGGTCTTTTCTGAACCTTTATCTTCAATTTGTAGCTTGAAATTTTCTCAACATGGGATGAAGCCTAAATTTATGTTGATTCTCTAAGCTGGCCTTTATCTGAATGAATATCCAATATCCAATGAATGCTGCAGATTAACTAAAATTCAATGTCCAGAACCATAAATAATGGAACTAGAACACAATGGCATTTCATTTGTGATAGAAAGTAGACATTGTATGGCCTGTTTTAATAAAATATGATACCACTACAGCTTTAGCAGTCAAATAGTGTCAGGGTAAGGGTAAGAAGGTGGTACTCATTTTTAGGAGTACCCCATTTTCAGTAATTACTATAGAGGTAGGAATCTCCCTAAGGCTTACTTATTCTTGGTAGAAATAATAATTTCCATCTTTCTTTTCTCCGAGTGTCTGAAAGGAAATACCTTCATTTAACCAATTCTCCTTGCTTAGTGCAATAATGGCATTGATTTTGTGTGCTGGTTTTGCTGGGGTGAAGTTAATTTTCTTCACAGTAGCTATCATGGAGCTGCATTTTGGATTTGTGCTGAAAACAGGGTTTCTATTGCAGAGATACTTCAGTTATTGCTGAGTGTTGGAATTTTAGATGTTAAAAGTGCACAGATCCCTCCTTCCTTCTCTTCCTCCAAATTTATATGCTAAGGATGACACAATATGGTCTGGGATGTCCACTGGGTCACTGGGATCAGTTGTCCTGTTGTGTGCCACTCCCGATGCCTTGTGCACCCCAAACCCACCCAAAGGTGGGGTGAGGTGAGGAGCAGAAAAGACCTTGACACTGTGAAAGTACTCCTCATTAACAGCAAAAAAAATCTCTGTATTACCAGCACTGTTCCTACCACAAATCCAAAATGGAATCCCACATAAGGTACTGTGGAGAAAAATAATTCTACCCCAGCCCAAGCCAGCACATTCAGCTATTTTCACTTCCTAGCATTTATATCCTAGATATTTCAATGTCATTTGCTAAACCTGAAAATTGTATTTCATCTATCCTACAGCAAAGAATTTTCTGCAACATCTGCACACATATTAGGTACACAGTTCTCCATGCATTCTCATAATTCGAAAGCAAGCCTTTATGGGCTTTAGAACCAAACATCATCTGCAAAAAACTTTTTAATTTGTTGCATGCATTATATAACTTAGAGAAAACAAGAGAATACAGAAGAGTAGGAAAGACTTTCCCTCCTTAATGAAAAAGATTCTGAAATCTAATTATCTATTATTTTACCTAACAAGGGGTTAATATACAACAATTTAATCTGATTCTTAAATGGGGCACTGAATCCTTTTCCTTCACATGTTAGGAAAAAATCCCAACCAACCCCATCTTTTTTTAGTGCCCAGCAGAAATGCTACAAAGCATTTCTTCAAATTCCTACAAAGCACAATTACAATTGTATTTATGAGTTGTCCATCTCTTGCCAAAATAGAGTAAATTTTACCTGATTTATGTGTCTAATTAGAGTAATAAGAGGTTTGGGGTTTTTTTCAGTTTACAAGCCAAGGGCTCTGGCAAGAACCTTCGTGTCATAATATATCAAATAAATTGAGCAGTAATTTGTGCCATTCATAGGTACTTTCCAAACTTCTGTAATGAAGGTTCTTCAACTTCCTTAATTGTTACAACTCTGTTGTAAAATCTGATTTTGCTTACCAAAATGTCTTTGAGGAGAACTGGGAGGTAAGATGGCTAATTCTACCCAGCAGGTTGACTGTTTGTACTAGCACCCACTCACCATTGGGGTTTTCATCACTATCACTCTTCCTTAATTTAATCTAAACATTTTTTCTTTTTAAAAAATGCCAGATTGGCAAAATGAGATTCACAAATTCTATACCTATCTACAGAGCAGAGTAATGCCAGATTTTTGGAATCCCTGAGGACCTTCGCAAATGAAGACTTCACAAAGTTTGTATTCTGTGGTTGCAAAGAGGCAACATTAAAGGCTTGGGGAGATGCAGGGGTGGAGTTACAAAATAAAAGTTGAAAGCTGTTGTCAAACTGAATTCTCTGACTTAGGCATGGTTTCAGGCCAAACCCTCAAACAATCTTATTTGAGGATAAGAGTCAGGTTAGCTACTGTGGTTTGACTCTGCTCCAATCCAATTGATCCTAAGGTCAAGTAGACCAGATGAAAGAGTCTTTGCAGGAACTTGCTTCATTCTGCACACTTTCATGCTACGATATTTCCACGGTCTGCTGCCTTTAGGATGGTTGTTTGCTGGACCAATTTCTGCATTTAATAGGCTGCAGACCAGCTCCTGGCTTACCAGAAAAGCACACATGTTCCTAAAAAATACTATTTTGCATCCAGATTGTCCCAAGGAAGTTGTTTCATATAAATTGGTTTTACATTTAAAGAGATTATAAATCCCCAATTTCTTAGCTTCACCCAAACTTACCCTATAGACTATGAAAGTGAGTATGAAAGCTTAAAGCACAATAAATGCTAGTTTCTGAAGATAAAGTTTGCACAATTAATTAGAAACTTACAAACTGGATTGCAAATTGTAAAACACTTAATAATGCACATCTAAATTTTAACAGCAAAATGGTTTCTTCTTAGGAGCTCAAGAAATAATAGTCACCCTAAACTCTTGTTGCAGAAGGTAAGGATGCAGAATTCACCAAATCACTCCATCTGCTGGCTGATTTCCTCCAATCCTGGATGATTTATCTTAGCTGTGTATTCTTGTCCCTTTTTAATGCAAATGAAACATTCAAAGCTTGATCAGTGTCCTTTCAAAGCAAATGAAATATTCAGGGTTGCCTTTGATATTCAAAGCACTTCCTGGAATCATGACTCCCTCTTTTCTCTCCATTTCCAGTTTAAGAAGACCTTTATGTTGCAATTTTAACATATTCTTTCTTCTACAGAAGGCACAAGACAAATGTTTTAACACTTTAGTGGCTTTACTAGCCTTTCTATGTTGCACATCATAAAAAGTATAAATTATCCAACAATTTGACTAATCTTATGATTTTTGGTGTGTTTCTGTTTTCCATGAAACATTCATGACACTTTAGAAATACAGATGTCCTACTCTTTAACAGAGTAGTCAGAAGTTGTGCCTGATTCCCATCCTTCCCACCTTGTAACCTTCCTACTGAATAGTCTTTCCTGGACCCTAAACTGAACTATTTATAGAAATTCTATTTCTTCATAAGTCAGTGTCTACCTATATCTTATATTCAGTCATGCTCATCCAGTATTCATTCAGGACAGCCCCATGCACCCCCTTTTCAGGACTTGTCTACAGCTACACAATTTCCTGTACCGCCTTTCCTCCCTCATGCTTTCCATATCATTTTCTGAATATTACCACTGCCATCCCTCTGCAAACACATTGTGATTTTTTTTTTGCAGTGGGACCATCCATTATAGCACATAAATATGTCTGTATTTAAACTGATTGCACTTCTGGTTTATTCAAGGTGTTGAGCTAGTGCATGAATAAATAAAAGTGTACCTCTAAAGAACCAATTTTGAAAACTAGAAAGTACAACTTTCTATATTAAATGATCACAATCTACATATATTCTAATTTATGTGAAGGTTTTGAGGGAGATGTAGCTCTAAGATTAAGGCTTTTGTGATCCCCAGTATGCTTCCTTGGAATTTCAATTCTTGCAGGTCAGGGCATATTCTGAAATAGCAAAATGTAATGAGCAAAAATATTTGCAGTCTTGAATCAGGATTAGGCACAGTAAGAACCAGAACAACCATTCCAGAAGTTTGAATTGATCAAGGCAACAACTGCTAAGTGCAGACACATAAGCAAGCTGCTGGAAGTTATCCACTTCACTAATAGAATAACAGCGCATTAAATTAAATGCACTTGGGCTTGAAACACTCTGAGTGAACACCTAGGTTTCTTTGACATTAAATGAATTACACAAACTACTTTAGTGTTTACTCACAACAACCCCCAGACTTGCCAGCCACCAACCTGAGGCACCCTGTCGTGCTTGGTCCCAGGTTCTACTAAGCAAGAGATCAGGCCTGCCCTCGTTTTTCTGCGTTGCTTGTCCATGCACGTGCTGAAAATGCTCCCCTTACAGGCCACGCTCCCTGTGCCTGCACTAGAGATGACTCTAGACAAGAGTCACCACATTTTTCTACGGGTTTCATCAGAGGGCCCAAGTTCAAAAGACAACAAAGAAAAATGATTCAGCACACAGATAAAGGCTTCACAAATACTTTTATCAGTTTACATCCTGACAAGGTTGAAACCAATGCTCACAAATGGAAAAGTGGGTCAATGATTCTCTACAAAGAGACTTGTGTAACCCAAGCTGTCAATCACTTTACCTCAGGGAGGAAAGAAATGCAGAGCAGAAATAAGAAACTGAGTCACTATCCCTCCCTACCAACCCCTCTTGAGCAAATTAAAGCTGCCCTCCCTTTCTAGAAGCCACAGAGAATGGTGAGACAGAAATATATATATATATCCTTAAAATGAATCCCCTAAGCACACAGCTGGAGCAGCACAACAAAATGTAATTTATGTCTGTTACCACTAACTTGAGTTAGCACAGTCAAGGACTCAAGTAGATACAAATTGCAGACAAGAACTTTTGGGTGAGAGAGCCCTTTTGTTCAGATAAAGCCACTCCTGCCTTTTTATGCACCAAAGAAGGGATGAAAGAAACTTATTGTTGGAAAAGAAATATGGAGAAATTAAAGCAAAAAAGACACAAGGCAGATCCAGTGATGGAATTCATATGAGAATTTGCTACCTTGCCTTCCACATCTCAGAAAGGGTAGCACCTATTCAATGGTGGTATTTCTTTTATTTGCTCTAACGAGACTATTACATTTCAGGCACATAACAACTTGCTGAATTCTGACTGTAAGACTCAACATTCGGTGTAGCTCACCAAGCCAAATTGCGCAGAAATAATCTGTCTGTAAGAAAATCACCACCAAGGAGAGCATATCGAGTTCACTCGACAATACCTTGAGCCTCTCTTTGCAACTCCTTTTATGTGATGTAGGGCATAAAATGACATTTAAAACAGGTTTAGATACAAAAAGCATGTCAAATATAAAGATAATACCATGTGAATTCTATGTTGAAATCAGTATTATAATAATATATTATAATAATGTCTAACAAAAAGTCCTTGGCAAACTAGTTGAAGGAGAAGATACTGAACTGAACTGAACTGAACTGAACTGAACTGAACTGAACTGAACTGAAGAGTTTTTTCAACATTCTTATTTTCATTTTGTATGAGGAAATTTGCATAATTAATTGAAAGCACCATCAATGAGACAAATTAAAATAATGCCTCTTTTTTCTTTTTTTGCCAAGGAGATGAGTGTTTTCTCTGTGAAGTTTAGGTGGAATAAAAAGCTTTCTTTAACACATACTGCTTGCCATGCTTGGGAAATGTAAAGGGCACATAATCTAAATGCTTCATACTTGCATGTGCACAGATATGCCTGTATTTATGTAGTATTTGAGTTTTTTATACACACATAACTATTTCTGACTCAAGCCAACCAATGTTTTGACTGACAGGATGCATTTCAACCTTTTCACATCATCATTTTATTTTCTTTTCTCAGAAGATCAAGTAGATTTCATGTGAGTGAGATACATTCTATTCCCAGAAAAGTCACTATCTCTGACATTGTGAGAAGATCATCTTATGAGTACTGGACACTGATACATCTGTCCATCACCAGTCCATCTGTCCAACTACAGGCAAGGATTCAAGCAGCTCAGCCTAAATATAAGAGTCTTAATGTATCAGTGTGAACTCATGAGTTAACACAGTCAAGCCAAGCCATTAAGTAATGATAGTAATTGAAAAGAAGATCATTTGCCATCTTCAGACAGAACATAGGAGGATTGACGAAGGAGCTTACAAACCTAATACTTAGCTGAGTTCCACACCTTCACCTGACATGAAGCAGAGGCATCTCACATCCACCTAGAAGCAAAGCAAAGGGTGAAAAAGAGAGTCAGCATCAGCTAGAAGAGGTGTGAAAGAATGCCGGCTCAGGTTGTTCTAGTTGGTACAAAGTGGAGTAGCCCAGTTGGCAGCTCTATGTCTGAGCTTGCTCGCCTGCTTTGGCAGCATAAGAATAAAGAGGAGGAAAACACCACGTGGCCTCATGGTGTCATAAAGGGTGCTCTTTGTACCAATTGCATTTACCCTCCTGGCAAAAAATGAATTTGTACTTCACTAGGAGAAAGTACTTCTGCAGTTAAATAACATGTGAGTGCATCAAATAAGATTCCCTGAGCATCACTGTTCAGTTGTCCTGTGTATATTTCTGCTGTCATTCATGCATACCCTGTGGTCTCCAAACACTGTCATCACCAGCACAACAATCACATCAACTCCAAAATAATGTAACTAAACTTCTGAAAGTGAATTACCATGTTCTGCAAAAAGCTCATCTTCAGGTACTGAGGTGCATTGCAAGAGTAAAAGCTCTTCAGATCTGCTGCATGATAAAGCACTACAGTTCTAGTATAGTTTTCCAATTTCCTTTTAGGTAGAACCTTTAAGTTACACCTTTCCCTAGTGCAGTCCTTTAATTTAAAATTGATTTTCTCATCAAAAAAAGTGGCCTAATTGCATAAGAGGCTCCATAGCTCAATGAACAATTAGCAGTATTCAGCGTGTTTCAGTCTCAAAGCAGCAGATGTCAACAGCCTTGCAGATTTCAGATATCAATTATTCAGATTTCAAATCAATCAGACAACATCTGAAAACTAAAAAGAGCTTGGTTTATATTAGTCTAACAACTAACAGCTTACTATATATTTTGAGCAAAATGCATTTGAAAAGAACACATCACTTCCCATTTGTATGTTCTTCTCATTCTGGTCTTCACTTTTACCTCCCAAGGTGTAAGAAGCAAAATGTTTTCAATAGGAAGAAAGGTGAAGGCTGCTTTAGGCTCTCAATGTGAAGTCCTGTACCAAGGGTATAAGAAAGAACATGAGAAGTTAGACAAAAAGGCTTAGTAATTGTTTAAACTGGAATTAATTAAAAAAAAAAAAAATGATGCTCCTGTTGGCAAGAAGGGGTCCAGCTAAGATAAGCTCTGCAAAAAAGTACCTTGCTGTCATTAAATATTTGTAATGGATAGCTCTAAATTGTTCGTTCTTTATCCCTCTTATAAGCTGCTTTCCTGGTTAGAACATTTTTGGCTGCTAATTTTAATTTTGTCCTGTGATAATGTATAAAAGTTGCTATGAAATGAATGTGACCATACTGTGAGTTTAATGTGCACCTCTTGCTGTTATTAGATGGGGCTGCAGGGCAGACCTGCTTGGGTTTGCTGTGTGGGAATTCCATTATGTAACAAACACAGCTAAAGCAAATAACTGCTTTAGATAAATATCTAATTGAAGATATTTTTCTGTCTGCAGGGGAAAGTGGAAAGCATTCACTACCTGTCTTGAGAGGGAAATAAACAGCATGAACTAGGGAGGATAACCTAAAAGGAGATGTGTTTTGTACACAACAGGACAAGCTAAACCATCAGTCCTTTGTATCACAAAACTTGTAGACAAAGATTACAATAGGACAATGATAATAACAGGAGTTATTATTCAAAGATTTATTCAAACCAACCATTACCCAGAGATTCTCTATGCCCGACTTTGAAGCTTCAACAGACATTGATAAGGGTTGCCACCCCCTGACTGGGCTCCAGTTATCTCATAAAAGCTACATTTACTTTGCAAATCCCCTGTCCTTTCAAGTTCCCAGTCCTAGGCGCAATTTACAGCATAGTCAAGCTCCTTATCAGGGCTAGATCCAGGCATGCATCTAGTCAACCCTCAACCCTGCAGCTTTCACAGAGGGAAATCCAGGCATGATGGCCAAAGGGATGTTATCAGCTAAGAATAGCAGCAGCCAGTGCTGATTCTTGGCATTACTGATGCTGATATTGTGTATGAGGCAGTAGGGAAATTTTTTCCTCAGCACTACTTTTATGTATTCTAAGGAAAGCCGTATCTGAGGCAGTATTTGAACTCCAAGAGAAAAGTGCAGTAGAACTGCAATGTTAATTGGACCTTAAATATCCATAACATGTAGGACTTAAGAGAACCATGCTTGAGATTTGTAATTTTCATATTTGGGACTAAAAGGGGTGTACCTAATGTGTAAGATTAAGGACAATATGTACTTGAGTGCACACCTCCCAAAGAAATTCACTAAAATTCAAGTACCACTGTCTTTTTGATATTTCAGCTTATATATATAAATTGTATTTGAAGCAACCCTAAAAATATCACAGATTGCCTTCCTTTTCTGAAACTGTCAACATGAATTTTCCTGGTTTAATCTTTTTTTTTTTTTTTTTCTCTACAAGGCCTTCCCTCTCCATTCAAATATGAAAACTTTATCTATTTTCATCCACATAAATCTCTTTCCAAATGACTGGATTTTTTTATCTACCATATAAGAGATGAATTTCAGATTACCAGTGACCTCATCCAAAAGCTTTAAATTTTGGAGTTACTTCAAGTTTATATGGAATAGTATCAATGCAACAAAATACTTCTTTATCTTTATTTTAACTGAAGGACTGCTTAAGATTTCTGACAAAAAATCTCCAGAAACTACACCCACTATTTTTTGGCAGCTGGGAAAAAAGATGGTCGTTTTGTTGTTTTCAAATAATTATTTTTCTTTTGTAACTACAGAGGAAAAGAAATATTGTTTATCCCCTGAAGTCCATCTTCCAGAAGGCAGTAAGTTTCTGCACCACTAATTGCAACACACAAGAATGACGAGTTTTTAAATATATATTTCTTAAACTCAGGTCAAATTTCAGAATATGAAGTTTTGTATCTCATCCAAAGCACAGTATTTTGTCTTTCTTTGTAGTTCCCAGCACAGAGCTGTATTTTCCATTTGCTGCAAGGCTGCTGTCAGGAACATGGGGGCATTTCCTTAATTCCACAAAGGAATCTGAGCTTATTTCAACACTGAGTTTCCTCCTGATGGGGAGAACCAACCCCTTGGTGACTTTCCAGCCTCAACTGGACATGCACACAGCACATCCTTCCTCAATCTTAAGAGCTCTATATATGCAGCAGTGATAACAGCAGTACAGGGCAGAGAGTGAAATGAATGCCATTGAGAGGGGTCTACATTTCCTTAGAGCCAAATCTGACAAGAGAACTCTGCAAGAGCAGAAGATCCACAATAGAAGGTCCCATCTCAGGAAGCCAAATCAATGGCACTGTTATTTTTTCTATGCCACACAGCACAGAGGGAGCACCACAATGATACACACAGAGATAATGCAAGAGCCTACAGCCATCTCACATGTAAGGCCACATTCAGGCATTTCCAGCACCCATTCCAGTGGGGAACCAGCTCCACTGACTACAAAACAGCTGTGAGTTTCTCAGTAGCCACCCCAATACTCCCAGGTAGCTATTTAAAACTTTTATATGGCACCTTTACTCTGACTGATTAAGACACACGCACACACACACACAAAAACCAAAAAAACAACAAAAAAAAAAAAAAACTCTAAAAAAAACTTATACAGCTCAAAAAGTGCTTCACAGCATGAACTTAACAAAAATAACAATTTCCATATGTTGGTCTCTGCAAGTATTTAACTATATGTTTATGATGTCTCTATCTCCTTGATTTAATTTCATCTGTTCAGGGCTCATCAAGAGTTTGCAAAGAATGTAATTAGGACAAGTTAACTAAGTATTTGCAATTGCCATCAAAACTGCACAAACATTCCAAACTGAGCTAATATAAGAAATCTACAGCTGTGAGTCCTTGGAAGAACAAGAAACCCAAATGACACAAGCTCATTTAATAAATTCAGAAAATTTATTATTCAGAAAGATATGTGATTCAAGTAAATACATATAATGTATTTCGTGTCAGTGGTTTCCCCTGGTTGTCTTGAGCTGTATTGAGAAGAAAAAAAAAATCTTAAATACATATACCAAAACCTGGGAAGGCAGGAAAAGCATTTTCCAGTTCCTGGTGTGAAAATAAAGGATTGCTCTCAGTGAAGTAAGGATTGATTTTCCCATCCTCAATGTCAAGCTAATTTGTTTCTAATTTTAATGGGATTAACATACGCCAAATTATCCATTGGTTTTTAAGAATACAGCATCTTAAAACACTGCAGCATTTTTAGGTTTAACTTCCAGCTTATTTCAGGCTTAGAAAATAGTGGGATCTGATGAACATCATGTGATGCCAAGTAAATCTGGGCTGTATGGCATGAAAATTCCCTTGCAAAGAAATTTATCACACAGTGATGCAGCTTCCCAGAGGACAGGCTGTCAGTTTTTAAGCTGGCTGGATCACACATTCAGTAGGGTACTGGCTAACAGCGTTGTTTAACCTCTTTTCACAAGGAGAACCACTTAGAGCTTTGTAAAAAGAGTGGTCACAATGCATTCTAATTACCAACCAAATAAAAATCAGACTAAATCTTGACTATTTGTTTTTTAAATCACATTTCCCACTATTTTATTTTCTTACTTCCTTGTTTATATGCTAAAGACATAACTTGTTTAAAACTATTTTTTTCTGAAGACAAGTTTTTTAAGTCTTATAGATCAAGTGTTCTATGGATAAAAAGTTGTGAAAAGCAGACGTACAAATAAATGAAGCTATCTTCCATTGTATACATTGCCCCTACTTTCCATAATATATTTGACTAATGTTCGGGAGAAAATGGATTGGAAAAACATAGAGCTAACAAAAGACATTTACAGAAATTTGACCTTGCCAATGGGCTAAACCCAGAAACAAAATCTGAGTGTTTCAGCAATTATGTTAATATATGTGTGTGTGTTCTTCAAGTTTTATGTTTCTGCACAAGTGAGGAACAATTTAAGAACATAAAAGGAAACTAAGCCCCCGGGTAATACTACTTGAGGAAGAAGTTATCCCTTTAATTATTATTTTCTATAGAGCAAAAATAGATTATTTAGCTACAGTCATAACTTATAAGTATAATAAAGGAAATAATTTTTTCAGACAAAATCAGTTTCTGCGGCAAAAGAATGCAATGTCATATGTGTTACTTAACTGGACAAACATTTGGCAGGCAGAGGAACAGCCATAGATTATGTGCCCCAAAGGCACCAGTGAACCAAACACCCTTGGGGGCTGCAGCCATCAGCACAGCATGCAGAGATTTCACCATGGGCCAAAGAGGTCAAGTGTTGGCTCCTCCTTAGCTCTCAAACAGAGCCAGGATCGAAGAGCAAAAGAAAGGCTCTTTAGCCATGTAGACTCTGCACTGGCAATGATGGATGGGCAGTGCCTTGGGTGTTTCCATTTCAATCCGAGACATCCCAGCCCTCTGTCATCTATTCTCTGAGCATTAGACAATGCCAAGGCAAAGCCATTCTTTTCCTGTCTTGCACACTGTTCACACAAGTCAATAGCAGACTTTTATCAAGCAGTAAGTTACTTCAATAAGCCAAACTTCTTTTGGAGTTTCAGGGTGTATTAACATGCAACCTAACTAGAAACTTTTTTAACAATAACATTCTTATAGCTTAGGCAAAGCAGATTTTTCTTTTAAACTGTTTTCTATGCAAATGTAGGCTTGTGTATTTTGTGTGTCTTCAATGCCATCTTGTGGTCAAACTTTTTTCTTATTGCTTTTCTTTTTTTAATTATTTTTGCATTTTTACTTCTAAAAAGCAGTACACAAACAGCAATGAAACAAGCAAACAAAAAACCTTCCAAATAAAAAAATTATATCCAGTATATCCAAAAGTATATCCAAATCAGAATGTGCAAGATGATGCAACTTTTCAGTCTCAATATTTTCAATATTTTCAAAGTCTAAACCAAGAAAAAAGAAAAAAAAAAACAAAAAAAACAAACAAACAAAAACAAACAAACAAAAAAAAAACCAAACCAAAAAAAAAAAAAAACCAAAAACAAAGCACACCACAACACAAGGAACAAGAAAAAGGTCAGACAAGAAAAAAACCCTTTTTTTTTTTTTATTCTGAAGTCAGTTACAGAAAGGTTCATTGCTGTTGATTCACAGCCCTCCTAAGGTACTTCGATTGAGCACGAATTTATGAAGTCTCTGGATATGCTGACTTAAGAGCTACTGTCTACTTGTTTTCTCTCCATAGATCAATAGATCTCACTATGTATTTGTTTTCTTCTGATATTTAGCTACTCTTTCATCATTATTAGAATTCACATTTGTTAATGTACAGCAGAATCCTATTTCACAATGAAATTTCTTGGTGTCATAGAAAGGCATACGTTTAATAGATTATTATTACAAATATATTAATGAAAAGTTTAAACAGCAACAGCACTTCAAATGCAACTGGAGAAGACTTTACTGTATAAAAACATATAGCAAATAGCATATAGTTATTCATGACCAATTTATAATTCCAAAGAAAATGCACAATATCATTACATTTGTTAATTCCCATAATATGTAATGTAATCTTCAGCATTGTGGAGCCTCAAAAATCATGGAACTAGCAGTCACCTATCTACACTTACTTCCTGTAGTCTCAGCAGAGAAGCACAAAGAAAGGCCAAGAGGATGAATGGCTATCACCATCTACCCTATTATTTCCATGCAGTAAATGGTTCTTATGAGACCAACGCTGAGTGGTAACACTTAAAATAATTTTAAGGCTGTTCTAACAGAAGTGGCAGACCATCAGACATTCCTAATCCTTAACAGCCTGTCCTCACCACCCAAGTCATCCACTATTCTCAGGAGACATAACACAAAATCTGCTTCCCAGTGAAACCATTTTACATTCTAATAAATCATAAAAAATGTTCATGCAAGAGAGATATATATTATTTTAACTTGTACCTCCACAAAAGTGAGTGAAGTATTTATCACATGCTGAGACCAACTTTAGGACATTGAGTACACCTGCTCATTTTTTAAGGGCTTCTCTTCCTTCATTAACAAAATGTTACTCAGTCAGGAAGCAGCATAGCTACAGTCTGGCTGCCACAAAGTGCCTGAATGAATTGAAATCAGTAAGAACCCAGAACACCCTGAGCAATGATACACCTTCTCTATTCAACTGGGTAAGAACAAAGAACATGCAGGAGAGAAGTGTGTAAACCTGTAGGGAAAGTACATATAAGTAACAGAAGCATTTGTACTTTGGTGCTACAGTCTTAGTGAAGTCTCGGGCTTACAATTTATCACATCCCACAACTGATAAGTACAGCAATTGCTACTATCCTTCTCTGCTGTAGTATTTCCCCTATGTGACTTCAAAATATTTTCATAGATATCAGGACGAACATCCTCATGTTAAAGAGGGGAAACAGAGACACAAAGCAGTGATCTTTTCCAAAGGCATCCCATAAGCTGTTGAAAGTGGCCAAAAAGGAAGTCATCAGCGTCCTACTTCAGGATGCTTTCCTCCAGTCTGCCTTGCGTCTCCCACCAACCACATGACAGTCCCTCTAAAAATGGTTCCTCAGGACACTACCCACGGGCAGCATCTGGTTCAGGGGACAGACATTCAGCTAAGAAAACAGATACTCTGAAATAGCTGGGAAGCATTGTTGTGTTGGGGTTTATACTTCTGTATATCTCATCCAGATAAAATATGAGCAAGATATCTTGTGGAAGATATCACTCTGAAATCTCCCTCCAGCATTAATTATCTCTTATGCTCTGGGATTTGTCAAAAGCTTTGATGAGCAGCATATGCTGGCTCACATGCTGGCACCTTCCTTTTCAGCACCCTTGATGACTTGGTGAACTTCTGTTCATAGTGGATTTATGAAGTAAACACTTACTGTAGAAAAAATCAACAACTGAAAAACAAAATTAAATAATTTCAGTGAAAATATTAATTTGCTTTACTTCTTATCTCACCTTTCTGTCTCTTTTACCATGAGTTTATGCCTCCCTTATGAAGTATTTAATTACAGCGATTTCATTGCTTAATTCTTAGTGTTTATTACTTCAGAAAGGCTGTTTCATGTAATTCTGTTAGTTTAGGAATAGACGTTTTCACTGTGGTTTTATTCTTGTTGGACATGGCTTAACCCACTTCAGTAATTAAAACAGATTTACTCCTGCTATAAAAACCATAATTGATACAACATTTTAATTCCCATTTGTTCCTTCGAGTGGTAGTTGTATTCATGCTCAGACTTCACGCCTTGTTACAATTTGACAGCAGCTTAACAAGTTATTGAACACCAACTGAGTTATGGTAACTTTATATGTTCCTTTTCTTAGTGCACAGCAGATGTGAGATATTGCAGCAAAACATAAACTAAGAAATACCCAGGAAGCCAAAAAAATACCCAGCCTTGTACCCCAGGTACCTCTGTTGCGTGTCAGCAAGGCACTGTGCATGCCCACCATGGAAATCCCAGCTGCTTTCTTGTCTAGTGTTCAGCTTCAGAGGAAAGCAAGCATTGAGTCTGACGCGGACCTGCATTTTGGAGCTTTGGGTGTAAGAGCTTCTTACAAATTACCAGATACAAAGTCTGTTGAAGTCAGTGGCAAAATATCTGCCCCTGACTGTGGCAAGCACATTTCTCTCTCTCTCTCAGGATCTTTTATTGAGGTGCACAGAGAGAGAAATGTGCTTGCCACACCTGACCTCAATGACCTTTCAGTGAGGGTTTCACCCCTACAAAAACTATGTGCTAGTTTAAATCACTAGCAGAAAACCTGGCTGCTGCAAGCTGGAAGTTCTTAGGGCTGTATCAGGATATGAGCATGTTCTGGCACTGTAGCTAATTTAGTAATAGTAGTACTGGGGGAGATTAAAAAAGAACTTTTCAGAGAACCCAAACAAGATAAGATCCAGCATTATTTGTTTATTTCTCCTCACCCAGGGCTTTTCTTTATCATATTACAGGACTTCATGCAGCTTTTTTTCTCAAAGTGAAGTCACCCACATCCAAGTTTCCTGCTTCTCCCAGATAAAACAAAATATTTGAAATAGGACAATGGAAATTCTTCAGTTCATTTTTGGTCTTAAACAACAACAGAGGGAAAAAAAGCCAAACAAACCAACTAAACAAACAAACAAAAAATCCCACACTGATGCTGAAGTTTTACTCTTTAGGCCACAGAATATGGCCAAGAACAGAGAGGGGAGAGTAGAAGCTGTTTTCCAGAAACATAGTAATGTCATACATTTTCCAAAGTATGCTATTCTGAAGAGGGAAGGTTGTCACTGGGAAACAGCTGGCCGTGTGGAAAAGTCAACAGCTGGGATGAGGAGGGAGAATGTACTGAAAGCTGTTGTTTCTTCCCTTGATCCAAAATATAACTATGTGTTTCAGAAAGATAGGTGAATTTGTGAATGAAAGTAGAGGTGGTCAGTATGGCAGTAAGGGGAGAAGCTATTTAATGAGAGAGTTTTGTCATTTCCCATGCCATCAGAACTCAAAAGCCTTTCTAGCAGAATAGGGGCTTGCTAGTATATGGATGGATTAATTTGCTCCTGTGTATTACCCTATAAAAATGCTGCTGTTCAAGGGTAAAAGCAAAACTAAGAGTATTTTTATGCAGTATTTAAAGGACCACAACCTCTTTCAGTATGGAATATTTTAACACATTAATTAAATTGTCCCATAATTTACTGAGGAATTTTCCACAGAGGGCATTCTATACGGTTAAGCCATGTTCTTTTGTGATGATAAAGTAGGAACAATTCCACCAACAATAACACAACACTAGTGTCAGGCAGATGTGATGCTGAATCAACTCCACAGCAGTAGAATTAGGTACCACTACCAACTGTTTTCAAATTACTGATTCAATTTTAAATACAAGCCAGCTTGTTTCTCAGCTCCAACGCAGTCCTGTTTATTCCAATCCACATACAGTACTCTATACCAAACAGCTTCAATGTTTCATGTAGTACCTCTGACTTTACAATATAACTACATTTTAGAGCAGGAAGAAAGACTTGTGTGGGAAAAGAGTATTTCTTATTCTCTTATATAATTTCTAGCCCTTTTCTTAGTTACAATTGTATGTATATATAGCTAGCACTGACACAGTATTTACTCATTTATGAAAATTCTTACAACATCTGAATGTTCTGTGTGAATTTGCATTTGAAATTAATGTATTACCAGAAGAACTTATTTCATCACCATTTTATTTTGCTCTACTGATCTGTTAAATGTGTTACACCTTTCTTCCTGTCAAAGGCATTATAAAAAACCTGACCTGTCGTTTTTTCCAAGGGTTACAAGTAACTATGTATGCTTTATACAAATTAACTGTGCAAAAAAACATACTAAGACAGATTTTGGATTTTTTCTTCAGCACCAATGCAGTAATAATAGGGCAGAACTCAGTATGAATATAACCAAAATTGGGAAAAAAATCTATAATTTATTTTTATAACTTTACCAGCACTGTTATTGAAATGTACTAAATTCTTTCAACTATTTTTATATCAGTGACTTTTATATACTATAGAAACAGATTATTTGAGATACTTTTAAACAAGACAGTCAGGATAAGTAATGAAAACCAGGATTTTTAATTTCTGTCAACATAAAATAACACTTGTGAACCCAAAATTAAGTAACACTAGACTACAAAACACAAAGGATACTAAATTACATCTATTCAGAATACTTTATTTTAACTTTCCCTTCTAAGTTGTACTTTTGTACTTTATATTAGGATAATTTTTGCTTTGCTGAAAGCTCTAAATTTACAAGAAGTAGGAGTTGGTAGAATTGGGAACGGTTTAGTCATGAGTCAATCAAAAGGAGTATCTTCTTACAGACAAAGATAAAAGGTGCATAGTTTACCACACCAGTTTATTAATGAACATTCATTAAATACCATTACAGCAGTCATTAGGCAAGTACCTCAAAGACACTAAGGCATATCAGCCAACTTCAGTTTCTTAGGCGTGTAAAGCACCACAACACCTAAAAGCCAAATGCCTTGCACAATGGAATTCACAGAGGTCCAGATAGTTATTTTAGGAAATAAGAAAGAAGTGCTTGTAATCATAGGGGATTTCTTAAGTGAGAGTAAAGGATAAATAGCAACGCTCAACCCCTTGTAGATCACCTTAATATTTAGGACCATAGTTCCTGTCTTTGAAGTCTCTATTTTGTTTTCATGAACCATTGAAACAAACAAAAAATCAGCTGACACAGATTAGGAAGGAAAAAAATATCATGTTGTAGTTTATGCCAAAACCAGGGCTATGTTACAGATCCATATTGACAATCAGAGAAATATAATAATAAATCATTTGAAGAAAACTTTGTGTCCTTAGCTTTGCTGCTCTTTATGAATGCTCAGACTGGGTTTCTATACAGTGTTTCGTCTTCTAATATTGTTTTTGAAACTAGATAGGAGACAAGATACATGCAATTTTTCTACAAAGTAGTTTAAAGAGCTTCTGGCTTGACTCTCATCTCTTTGTGAAGTGATTGCCAAGCTTAAATTTGTCAGCCTGCAATGATTAAATCCAGGTCAGTGTCTGTCTTTTCTTTAAACCACACTTTCCCTGCCTCCACTTTCATTGAGATCTCGATTAGAATTGGCAGAGACAGAATTTTCAGAGGACCATTAATGGCAAGTCACCTTAGGTCAACAACTCTAGTCAAACAAGTGTGCCAAATTAAATAGAAAAATAGCAGAAAAGCAGACTTCTACTCTAGAATTCAAGTAAGGGCAATAACCAAACAACCACAAAAAAAATATGCTAAAGGAGATTTCCAACCACACTTCCTCTGATATGGATTTAAAGTTCTCATCAAGCTCTTGTGTCATCACTCAACCTATATTCAAGTTAGTGCACTCTCAAGTCCAGTTCCTGAAATCACCCACAGTCATTAGGGTGGAGTTTCACTTCAGTCTTTTCACAATCAATGCAATCTCAACCACAGCCCCATCAGGAATATTTCTTTAAAATTTACATGGAATTTCCTGTGTTTCGATTTGTATCCAATTTGCCTCTTGTTCTGTCATTGAGAAATGTCAGTCTGTTCTTTACTCCCTGGTATTTACACATAGATAAAATATCCCCATGCCTTCACTCCTCCAAGCTATGCAGCCCATCTTTGCTTATGTCAGATGCTCCCAAACTATAACTGTCTGTGTCAGCCTTCGCTGGACTCATTCAAGGATGGAGAGCCACAACTGTACACAGCAGTCTAAATGTGGACTGACAGAGGAGGAGAAGGAGAACTTCTTCCTTCAACTCTCTGGCAATTCTCTGCTTCCTGCTGCCCAGGAGATTGATGGCCTTCATTGTTTCAAGGGTGCTCATGTTCATTTGGTGTCTCCCCAGGACCTCCAAGGCCTTTTCTGCCAACATTCTTTCCATCTGGTCAGCCACCAGCCCATTCTGGTGTACAAGTTTATTTCTTCCCAGCTGCAGGACTTAGCTGAACTTCACATTGGTCCATTTCTCCAGCCTGCTGAAATCTGAATGATAGCACAACCACCAGGTACATCTACCACTCCACCCAGTTTTTGCATCTCCTGCAAAGCTCATTTGTGACAGGATGTTAGATGGACGCTTACAGCTTTTCTCTGGAACCTGCTGCATGCTAGAGCCTGCTGTTCTTGCTCTGCTTGACTTCCCTGTCTCTTCCAGTCCTGCCTCATTTCCTGCTCCAGTTATTTTTTGAGTCCCTGCTCTGCTTCTAAAATAGACCAGTGCCCCAGGCAGTGGGAGTAAATCCAAAAAATATCTCATTTTAGATATAATCTCTTGGATTATTTCTGACAATTAGCTTCAGCTATCTAGTGCTGTTTGTAGCATGAAGTTAGTGACATAAAACAGTGCTTCTGATGGTAGGAACATTTTACTTTTAACCATAGAGAGCATTCTTGAACAGTCAGAATCCTAAACTAGAACTCCAGTACTATGTTTTGGACAAAAGGTCTTTTCCTTTGTAAATAAGAAAACTGTTTAGATTGAAAAATATTCTTGCTCTAAGAACTTGCAATTAATATATTAATATTAGCAGCAGAATTGTTGAAATTAATTCCAAATCTAGCAAAATATCCAACTTAACAAGCTCTAATTAGCACAATTACTTCCATATTGAAGACATATGTGTAATTGTGTTGTCAGTCTTTGCATGTGAGCAATAATTGCCTTACCAGTCAACCATAATAAATGTATGAATGCAATAGTTCCACATAAAAAGTATTTTCCCAAAACTGGATGGCAGACAACTTTGCTTTATTTAAATCAATTATGGTATTTCTTGATTAAAGTATTTAAGTAATTTCAAATGCATCAGTAGGTTCTGTTTCACAGTTGTTTAGATTGTATCAAATTTCTAGCAACATCTGACAAACTTGGGGTCTTTTTAAGTACCTCAGTACCCTTAACACTCTTACCCATAAGAATTTCTCCCACCTGGTCACTTCACAAAGGCAACCGAGAAATTACATATAAATTCTGACAAAGCCAATTCCTTGTCTTCTTTCAGATTCCTCTTTAAAATGATGAAGCTGTTGCTATTACAATGGTATCCAGCAGTTGAGACTGCTATCATCACACTGGACAGTTATCACCACAGCCTGACATCCAAACCATCACCCCCTCATTACATTTCTAAAACCATGTTCATTTCAGCTTCCTCCCCATGTGCTTGCATCACCTGTCTCCAACTGTTTCTCATGTGAAACCTACATCATGGCCTGCAGAGAAGTTCTCAGTGCCTAAGGTTTGTGTCTGCACCGCATCTGACAACAGGGACTGGGGTTTGTAAGCACTAAAGTGATAGGAAAAAATTCTGCAAGTTTTTGTAGTAGGTGTAGAACCAAAAAATTCCTTACAAACTTAAGGAGTTTAAAATGTGGTATTGGAACAAGATTTTCTGATAAATTGCTGAGGTAGATGACCTGGGAAAGAACATGGTTGTGGGAGGGATGCTACAACATTTTGACAATTTTGTGTCATCACATGCCTTTGTACCTCCTCATGGGAAGTATAATGACATTAGAATGCCATTCCTAAACCACCATGCTGTTTTGGCTGGGGTAGAATTCATTTTCTTCACAATGGCTGGCATGGGGCTGTGTTTTGGATTTGCACTGCAATCAGTGCTGATAATAATGAGATGTTTTTGTATTGCTGAGTGGGGCTTGCAGAGAGACAAAGCCTTTTCTGCTCTTCACCCCATCTATGAGGGGTCTAAGGATGCACAGGAAGTTGGGAGGGGACACAGCCAGGACAGCTGACCCCAACTGACCCAAACAATATCCCAGACCACAGGGCATCATGCTCAGCATATAAAGTTGGAGGGGGGGGAAATGGAAGGGAGAATGTATGGAGTGATGGTGTTTGTCTTCCCAAGTCACTGCTACATTTGATGGAGCCCTACTTTCCTGGAGATGGCTCAGTACCTGCCTGCCCACAGAAAGTGGCTTTGCTTTGCTTGTGAACATAGCTTTTTTCTTACTTATCAAAATGTCTTTATCTCAGCCCATGAATTTTCTTACTTTTATCTTCCCAATTCACTTCCCCATTGCATTGAGTGGGGAGTGAGGAAACTGCTGCCTGGAGCATCAAAGAACCACAGCCAAAAGCAATAGGCCACACTTTTTCACAAGATATGTTCCAAAGCATTTTCATTTCAATGGATTCTTGTAGAAATACTGTAAAACCTTATCTTTTTTAACAATTAGAGGTAATGAATACCCCTATATACCACAGCAGAAAATATATCACTGCTGTTTGCTATTACATAATCAGATTTAAGCAAAAAGTTTCCCTGTAAAAAAAACCCTACATGACCAATATTCTGTCTTTGTTCAGTAATCCTTTCCCTGTGAGTCTATTCCCTTCCTTGTATTCTTTACATTTTACAGCCTTGAAGTGTGTCAGGGTTGCTGTGGCTTTGTTGTTGTTGTTGTTGTTAATCTGGATATAAATTACTGTTATTTTTATTATCACTGGTTTCACTATTGTAAGTATTTAAAGGCAGCCAGCTCTATACTCCAGTGGCATGTGTGTGGTAAAATCCTGAAATCAACAAGATTCCACAGAGGAGTACCACAGCTGCCTCAAAGGATAACAGGACAATTTTAGATGTTATGTAAGCAAAAGTAACAAACACACTGGGAAGGGCAAGCATTTCTTTAAGAGTATGTGATTATACCCAGAGAATATCATTGTCTGATTCAAATTTTTTTCTTAACTATAAAACAAATTCTACTTCCAAGAAACAACGTGTATTATCAGAAAGGAATGCTGTGAAAGGTGTTAGTTCAAAAAATTAACAATGCAAGTGCTTTCTGTATTTGTCTATAAATTATATACCTGAAATCCAGAATCTAATTTTTTACAGGGAATGAGAAAATAAAATATTTCTATTCTCCTCTACTTTGAGTTATTTTTCAACTCATTTCATTGAACTTTAACTGTGGTGGTCATGTGGTCTTTACTTGTACTTTCAACAATGTCTAAAAGTATCAGTTAAAAAAATTATTTGAGCGTCATGTGGCTTTGTTGATTTCTCATAATTCAAGAGAAGCAGTACATAATTTTTAGTTTAATTTTTAGTTTAGTAATAAAGTTTATTACACATGTTGGACAAGATTGAACAGCCCTCTCAAACAATCTTGAGCCTCTGTTTTTCGCTGTAGTTATTTTCCTCAGCTTCCTGTTACTTGGCACCAATGACTTAAATCCTCCAGAGGAATTCAACTATTTCAAGTAGCTTGAGTGCCACTTCTTTGAATCAGGATTTGTGTGATAAATCCGGGCCAAGTAAGAAATTTTTTTCACTTTAACAATGTTACTCACTAAGAACAGCTGGTCCTTTACTACATAGTCATTCAGCAGGGAATACAGCAGTTGTATGCTTATCTGATCTCTTTCTGACATATTCCCTTGGATAAAGAAGCTTATTAAATGCCAGTAAACCAAATATGTTGTCTCATGTCTGTTCTCAAATGGCCTCAGTCCACAAGAGACAAGCATTCTCTACCAGCTGCATTTGCAACTCCAACTCACAACATGAACACAGGGCACTTGCCACTTCCATTCCCAACTTAGGAGTCAACACTACAGTTTCTTAGGCTGTAATTTCAAAATCAGGTTAGATTTGATAGCATTTCAAAATTAATTTTCAAATTCTTTCATAATTTTCCAAATTCATACATGATTCTTTGTAGCACCTACATTTTTATGTTCCTTTTCACAGACTGCTGAGTTTGGGCATTCTGAGCAAGAGTCCTCTTGGTGTCAGCTCGTATATTTCCATGGGCAAAAACATTAATGCAGTTAAGTTTTGTGTGCATTGTCCCACTCAAAGGAAGACCCCTGTCAATACCAGATCAGGTCCTAAGCTGCAATAGGAAGAGCACTGACAGCTGGTCAAGGCTCGTCCTCCTTCCCCTTCCCTCAGCCCCTCTCAGACTCATCTGCATTGCTGTGTTCAGTTCTGGACCCCTCAGTACAAGCAAGACATGGATGCACTGAAATTGCTTCTGTGCAGGTCATCATGAAGAGGATTAAAGGACTGAAGCACTTCTCCTACAATGACAGGTTGAGAGAGCTGGAACTATTCAACCTGGAGATCAGAAGGCTCATGGAAGCTCTTAACATCACATGAATACCTGAGGGATGAAGACAGTAAAGAATATGGAGCCACACTCTTCTCAGTGGAGTTCAAAGGAGAGACAAGAAGCAATATGGACACAATGAGGATTTTCACTATCTTCTCAGTGAAGAATATTTCCCTAGAACCCAATGTGAACCTTCAAACTGCCATTCGTGATTCCTGACTATTTTTACACTCACTGGCACTACCAACAAGAGTTGGGCTTGCTCACCTTTGTACCTTCCCTTCAAGTATGGAGGGAAGGTTCTTCACCAGATGAAGCAAGACCAGTTTCCCCACGTGTCTCCCCAGGGAGCATGAGCTGAGAGCCCTTTACCACCTTGGTAAGCCTCTAGTGAACCCTTCAAGCGCCATCCTGGAAACTCAGTCACCACTTAAGCATTTCAACCTGGCTGAACCCAGCCCATTTACACTTGGTTAAATTACAGTGAAAAGTTTCCATCTTTCTACACCAGCTCCCCCTCTGTGGCACCATTTCTGAGTCACCCAAGGGCATGCTGTAGTCATCTTGCTGACACTCATAGTTACACTTAGCTTACTCAACAAGTTCTGAGCAAGACTGTTAGTGTGATTATATGTAGGTCTGTGTGTTACTGGAACACTGCACCACTTTTCCAGCCATTTGGCACGTTGTTCTCAGAACTCCTAGTCTGAAGAGCAGTTGCAGAAGGAAATTGTCCTGACCACAGATTTCCCCATGTAGAAACTCTGATTAATCTGTTATCAAGATTAAAGAACTGTCTGGAAAGCTTGTCAATTATGCAATAATCCTTTTCTCCAGAAAATGTAATCAAGCATGAATTCCCTCATGTTCTTGGTCAACATCACACACAGACTTTAATCAGAATATAGAAGGAATAAAACACAGATGGACAAAGCTAGTGTCACCAGAGTATTTTTGTTCTCTGGAAAAAACCCTGACACACTTCAGCAACCATGAAAGTATTGTTCTTTCTCGTACATGAGTTAAAGCTTATTGACACTATTCTAAACCTCTGGAGCTAGCCAAACCTGCACAACTTTACATTCTTGTCAGTGACATCATGCCCATTCTGCATATTCCAAGAGAAATTTTCTCATTTTGAATCAACTCCTGATTCCTGTGGAGTTTCCTACCTTCAGCCTCATACTTCTTACAAAGCACATCTCATAAATACCAGTTCAAAGCTGTGAGCATGCACTGGTATCATCTGGGCATAGTGGCTTGCAGGACTGCCATGCAGATTGCTTTCCAGTAACCATTCTAATATAAGTAGTACTTTGAGTGACGTGGAAGTCATGCCTCAGGGTAGGCATGAAAGGAAAGATTTCACTAGTATTTGAATCTATTTCCACTTTGTCAGCACCCACGTAAAATCAGCTTTCCAATTTTATTCACAGACAGACACCTAATAGTACTCAGGATGCAGACTGGAGAGGGGATTGCTAGTCCAGAGATATCTAAAAGCATCTGTGCAGAACAGCTTACCAGGTACTTATTTAATAGTTCACGCTCTGGCTGGCTTTTCATCTGGTCTTCTGAGAATGTGTATGCAGGAGCTGAGTTCTTGTGTGTTTTATGAAAAGTCTAAGGATGCCTTAAGGATATTCTATCCTTAAGATAGTATATGATATTCTATAAGACAGGATATACAGATGCTGCAATCTCTCAGCATCTTGAGCTATCTCTAGTTCCCATAAGACTAGCTTACGCCAGGGCTGAGAAGTGAGAGGGTACTTCTGAGAAGTGATTTTCCAAGGAGCTCCCTAGGAACATGCTTTTAGCCCTCTGGACTGCAAAGTCTCGTTAGCCAGGGTTGGAACCGCCCGGCACACCTTGGCACAGGCAGCCTCCTCCCCTGCGCTCCCACCGCCAGGCGTCACCCTGCTGATGGGAACGGGGAAAAATCCCAAACCGACCATGAAAAAAAGGAGCAGGGAAGGAAACCAAACGGCACTTGGTGAGAGCATACCCAAGTTAGCATCCCTTGCAAAAAAAAGTAACTAATGGAAAACATGTGAGAAATAGCCTTTATGCAAAGCACAGAAAAATATGCTAATGAAGGTAACTAATTTTTTTTTTAAAACTTAAGCTTTTAACACAGGAGATACAATTATTCTGTCTTCTATTCCTTCTAAGGCAATCTCTTTTCTTCCAGATGTAGCATTCAGCTGGAGTCTACGTCCATTTATCATCTACTGAAAAGGAGAAAAAAAAAATCTACTCCCCTCCCAAGATTCAAAGACATGGAACTTGGCATCATTTCTGTGAAGACATCATGACGAGGATACAATGAGCTCTGCATGAAAACATTTCTGACACAAACTGGCCACGTGTTCTTCAACGTTAGGATGTCAAAATATGCACTAAAACAGAGATTTCACAAGATAAATATAGCTCACACTACTGTGTGACTAAAATTTCAGGAGACAACTGCCTTTTCAAAATCGCCAGCAAAAGTTAAAAACCAACCAACAAACAAACTAATAACAAAAATCTTACAGGATCATGATACTTTAAGAAAAAAAAATTAAGTGAGGACTGCTCGTATGAGAGGGATTAATAGGGCATTTTGTCAGGTTAGGAGTGTGACCTGAGAGGAGGAACGGGCAGGCAAGAGAGAATGGAATGAAAGGAGAGCAGAAGGGTTCCCGGGATCCGAAGGGCCCTGGGCCACTGGCGGGCCCGGAGCGCGCTGTGACCCCACAGCGCACCCCCCACAAGCGGCGGGGCTGCCGGCAGAGGTCCGGCTGATGGAGGCGAGGGGCGCCGGGGGGAAAAGCGCACCTCAGCACCTCCGCCCCCTCCTCCTCCCTGCGGCGGGGCGGGGAGGGAGCAGGTGAATGCGCCCTTTGTCCAGCCGAGGGCCCAGCAGACCCACGGCCGGGCGCTCTTTGGGCCGGCCGGTGTCGGAGGGGAGTCCCCGAGGCCGCGCCGTCCCGCCGCCCTCCGCTGCTCGGGACGGGGCACGGCACCGCGGCTCGGACCCGCCGGGCGGAGGGGAGCGGGATGGGCGCGGAAGGCGGGGCCGGGAGGGGAGGTGGAGGCTGCGGCCGGTCTCACCCGCCTCCCATCTCCTCAGAGTCCGGCAGGCGCTCCGCTGCTGACCCGAGGCCGCCTTCCCCTCCGAGCGGCGCCGCCGGGCGCTGCCCCCCGCGGACGGAGCCGAGCCGCGGCCGCCGCTGCTGCCGCCCCCCGCGGCGGGACCTGCGGCGGGAAGGAGAGGCCGAGCTGCCGGGCCGAGGTGAGTGAGCCCGGGGCCGGACAGGCGCTGGCCGTGCCCGGAGCCGCCGGGGAGGTGTCCGTGTGCGCCCGCCCGGCCGGGCTGCGGCGCGTTCCGACCCGGGCCCCGCCCGCCACGCGGCCGGGCCGGGCCGGGCTGGGCGGGGAAGCCCCGGCGGGCTCGGGCTCCCTGAGGCGGAGTGCCCCGGGCTCGTTCTGGCCGAGGAGGAACGCCGAGCGACGCTCTCCTGCTCCCACCCTCTGGGCTTTCATTCAGTTTTCCACCGAGCTCAGCAGAATTTTTGAAGAGCGGGGAAAGTTTCGAGCTCGCGTGCCTACAGCGTCCTGCACGATGCAGCGGGCACTTGGAAAGCGAGACACTTATGCCCAGCAGTTTCATGCTGCAATTTTCTGATAGTGCCGAGAGAGGGATGCAGGCACTATTCCGCACCTCTTCCATCGCCTCCTCGTTATTATCATAGCTTGTTTATTTTACCCACTTTTCTTCTTTCGTGGAACCAGCCCTGAAACCCCTTCCTCAGGAAAGCCTCCTTGGTTGATCCTTGACTTGGGATGATTTTTTCCCGGGATAATGTCTGCACAGTGTGGATCCCTGATGGTTCAGCATTACAATGAGCGTGCTGTCGCGGTACAAAATTCAGTACTGTACTGACGGCACTGGAAACTTGGCTCTCTGCAGCAGGACACCCTCCACCCTCGTTGACAGCTGCGTCCCAGAGCAGAAGGGATGTGCACTGAGGATGGACATTAATATAACTGTTTCCTTTCATAACAGTTGTGAGTTAGATGACTAACTCTGTCTCTTGCAGGACTCCTAATTTTTCTTCAGATGTATTTCAAAAAGACATATAGTCTAGATGACTTCTTTCTGGCAATTTGTAAGGCACTGAGTAGTGAATTGGAGGTGCTCTTCTTTTAGGGTTTTCAAAGGCTATTACTGTGCTTTGTTACTGGAAAATAATTTCATGTTAACTGGTATCAGAAGCCAAGTGGAATATGATGGTATGACACTTGAGTTTCCTTTCATGCCAGTTGCATGGCTGAAACCCACAGTTCCTTGGATGAACACGTCCATTCATGCACTTTCTTTTTTCTTTGGCTTGTTTTCTGCTGCATAAACCTTTAACACTATGTTTAACATTGTATTAAACATTGTATCCCAAAAGAACCAATAAATCAGCTTTTAGAGTTAGCAGCTGTCATTATAGCTCATGGGTTGCTTTTGTTCACATCATGGCATCATTTATTGCATCTTCATCAATATAAACCTTTAACTGGAAACTAATAATGAACTCCTTGTTTCTAAATTTTCTGAATGAAGAGTGATAGGAGCATGAGAACTGAGTGAATCAGGCTTTTCCATACAGAGCTTCCCAAACTAAATTATGCTTTTGGACCTCGAAGACAGTGTGGTAGCCAGAAGGTAGGCCTCAAAAATGATGACTGCCCTTCATTTTATGAGTTCCTTAAAAACAGATGTGGAGTTCGCTGTATGTGTTATTATGTTTTTTACAGGTAAGATCACCCTACTAAGTTCTATTTGTAAACTATTCTTTGAACTTTAACAGCTAGAAATTATGTATACTGAAACATGTAGAAGTAGAAATTCTAAAATCTGAAGCTTTGTGAAGATACACAATACCCCAAAACTTTTGATAAAATCACCAGAACTAGCCCTAGGAATAGCGGGGGGGCGGGGAAGTGTGCCTTCATGAGTCCATGCTTTCTTGTGTGCAGGATATACAAAGGATAGCGTTTTCCTACACCATTAGCTGGTGTAGAAATGGCTTAACAGCCTGACCTTCAGACAGAACTCTTGTTGACCCTCCTCTACAACACATAACTCTGAGAGGTTATGCTCAAACGGAGAGCTGACTACCAGGAGGGAAAAATCCAAAGGGAAATGCTAAGGAAAAGAACACTTCCAAAAGAATACTTAAGCCTCAGGTGCCTGGTGGCCTGGCAGAGAGCAAATCCTCAGCAGACAGTAAGACTGCAAGACTCATCCACTGAAGGAACCAGACACAGTAGAAGAAGGAAAATTGTCAAAGTCTGATTTCTCCATATAATTTCCCAAAAGATTTATGGATATAAAAGAATCAGTAGTTAGAAAAACAGTTTAATATCTAGTAATTCAGCTGTTCAGTAGGAAAATAAATGGAAGAGCCACCTAGTAATTTTCTTAAAGGTTGTCACAGAAAGTCACCCAGTGGTGTGGCACTCTGAGCTTCCAGTAGCATGGTGCCAGGGCCTCTCCTCCTGCCGTGTGCAACAGTGTGACACACCCCTGGCAAGTCCTTTTGCAAGGTCCTTGCAGGCCCTGTAGTTATTTTATGCTCTTCAAAATACTGTCTTTCCTGATATCCTAGGATTTTCAGAAACATCTCTTTCAGTTTATCAGTTCTTTTCCTTTTTTCTTCTTTTTCTGCCCTCTGAGTTTTTGTCATTCCTAATAGCTTAGAACCATTTCTGCTCTACTTGTGGTGATGAGTATTGCCAAAATACCTGGGAACAGCATGAGCAAAGCTACAGTTTCTTGATGATCTTGAAGGGAGAATACACCTCTAAAGCCCCAGAGTGACTGTCAGGTAGACCAATCCTAAACCCTAAAATGTATTAGAAACCACATCTCCATGAGCTTCTTGCATCAGAAAGTTTCATGAACTTAAAATCCGTCTTCATAACCTTTTACATGTTTTTTATGCAAGCTGTTTCAAACTAATTTATTGTCATTTAAAGATTGAATTAATACATTAAGTCCGCTGGTGACAGGGATATTAGGCTTAAATATTATTTTTCATTAGTAATTTTGTTCTGTTGATTTATGTTCTCTCTTATTCTCTACTTTACCCAGAAAATAAGCTGAGCTTTTTCCATTCTCAGGACAGACTTTCCTTTCCCTAGTTGACTCTGCCTTTTCCAGCAAATGTGTGGAGGACAAGGAAGAAAACAATTTGAGGGAAAATAGGCCTCAAAGTATGGCATTTCAAAACCTGTTTTACATCCTGTATTTGTTTTGCAGGGAGTTTCCACAATGGAGAAGAGGGAAAGTGGTAATCGTGCCATTGATCAGAATGCAGGTCAGAACATCATGCCAAGAAGAAATACAGGAAATCTTAACTACTTGGTAATGTTTCTATAAAAAAGCAGCTCATATGTCACATAGAATATTGCAATCCTTGATTCAATTTTGTCCAGAGACAGTGTTAGCATCACACTGGCATATCATGAATATTTCTGAAATGTTGTCACAATATTGACATGAAGAAATAAAAAGATAGAGAACATCTCATTTAATTTAATCACAGTCCATGATAAAAAATAAACAAAGCTTGAGGCAGCTAAAAACTACATGAGGGTAGCTGCTAATTGTATCTTAACAGATGAGCAAAACTCCATAGAAATAATTTGGGATTTTTACACAGGAATATAAAATTTATCTTTAGGGGAATCTTCATGATAGCAACATTGCACTAAGGAAGTTTTCCACATGACACAAAAAAAGGTCCAGAAAAAAAAATCCTTTAATCCCTTCTTGTGCATGGTATTTGGCCTACATCATTAGGTTTATAGCTAAAATTTGACATTTGAAATCTATAACTTATATAATAAGAAGCTGAAATGATGCTTCACATAATGTAATCCTTCCTTCCATGCAGTATAGTTATCTTCCTGGAATGAAAATCTATTTTAAAATCACTGCTGATAATGAAGAACAGGAAATCTACACTGCAAGTACTTTACTTAAGTGCTGACTATGCTGTTTGAAATACTATGTTTCCAAGTTACCTTGTCTTTAACAGTGCATATGTTTTGTATATGGTTCTACTGCAGTGAGTTGTAAAAGCCATGATGGCAAATACTGTCATTACAGAAGTTTCTAATCTTCTCTTGAACTCACTTTGTATTTCCGTTCTGTCCCTTCCAGAATGTGGATATGCAGGTTGCCAATGTATCAGAAGCAGCTGCACTTTTTGATTTACATCAAGCACACCATTTTGGTGAGTTTGAACATTCTTCAGAACAGCACTGCAAGCAGGATCTGTTCCCTAAGTGGCACTTGCCAATGAAGATAGCATCTGTGATCTCATTATTAACGTTTATTTACACTTCCATGAGAGATGTCATATATCCTTTTATAACCAAAAAGGAAAATGTTTTCTATAAAATTCCAATCCTTGTCATAAACAAAGTTTTACCAGTGACTTCAATTACCCTTTTAGCACTAGTGTATTTACCAGGAATATTAGCTGCTAGTTTCCAGCTGTACTTTGGCACCAAGTATAAAAGGTTTCCCCAGTGGCTGGATAGATGGATGTTATCAAGGAAACAATTTGGACTTCTCAGTTTCTTCTTCGCTACATTGCACGCCTGCTATAGCCTGTGCTATCCAATGAGAAGATCATACAGATACAAGCTGCTGAACTGGGCATTCCAGCAGGTACGATGGGCACACAAACACCAACACTTTTGTATTCAGAAAATTCTTGCAAATCTGATGGAGAAAGCCATTTTCATTGCCTTTGTTTGATTTTCAAGTACATTCACAGAGAGGACTGTTCAGGGATGGAGCAGGACCTAGTTCCCAAAGCATGTAATAGAAAGTCAGGAGTCATCACAGCTGTGTCAATGTATATTGAATAAGTAATTTTCTTAATTTGGGATTTTTTCCATCTGTAAAATGCACAAAATTGTATCTCACAGGAACAATTAATTCTTTGGCACACTATTAGTTTAGTGTAGATTTCTTCTCTGGACCAGTGAAATCTAGAAACAAAGCCTGAGTACTGAGCACATTTTTAGATACCTTTGCAAAGTGAACCAGCCAGCAGTGAAGGAGGGCTGAGCTAAATCACAGTAATCTGTATTTGCACAAACTAAATGTGTGAATACTGATGGCTCACATTTGGACTGATGCACACTACTTTGTTTAAAGGTAGGATTTCAATGATGCTTCTGACTTACGGTCAATAATTGGCTCGCAAAGCTCTCCAATGTCCTCTGTAATCAGAGAGTTCCTAATGTTCACTTATTTCCCTGGGTACCGTAAGTAATGCAGTATTACCTTTCAATATACCTTTGCAGTATACCTTTCAATATAAGGTATAGATTGCAAATATATGTTTTTATTACCCCTGAAGTCTTTATTATTAAAAATCATTAAAAGCACAATATGATGATGTCAGTAAATTCTTAAGGTTTTTGTAAACAGTCAAATTACCTGTTGAAAACTCTGAAATCAGCCTTACTGGTAATCTGACTTAAATTAATTACTAGAAATTTCCTTGAGATTCCAGTCTTGAACATGCAGAAATGGTCATATTTGGGGTGTATTATGCCATGGTGATCACTAGCAGGATCAAAGTGCTGTTGCAAGCAGTTGTAAATAGGAGAAGCTTTGACATCAGTTTATTAAAATCACAAATGTACCAAGTTGTGGTTTTTTTAAAAAAACAGAGCTAAACAGCTACCCTGGCTTTTTTTATTAAGAAGGCCTGTTGAATTACCTCCCTGAAGTAGAGCTGTTAATATATTTCCTGTTGTTATAATCTCCCTGATATGGTATTTAGCCATAGGTGGGGTTTTTTTCTTGTCAAAACCAAGATTTATCCTTGCTGTGAAGGCAGGTTAAGAGGCCTCAGAATCATGCTCTCCTGGGCTGAGACACTGATGAAGTCTAAATTCTTCTCTCTAAAAGCTCACCTTTGCTCTGCAGATACTAGTGAAGACTTTGTCATCAGAAGTAAATAGCAGTTATATTCAAAGACATTCAAACAAACCAAAATACTGATTTTCTTTGATTATTTCATTAATATTATGGTGAAAATAGTGAAATTATATTTAACACAAACAGCCAAGTGTGCCAGTCTGTAATTTTTATGGTGTTCTTTTGGCAGGTCAAACAAAAAAAAGAAAATGCCTGGATTGAACATGATGTTTGGAGAATGGAGATTTATGTGTCTCTGGGAATCCTGGGACTTGCTTTGCTGGCCCTGTTGGCAATAACATCAATTCCATCTGTCAGTCACTCTTTGACCTGGAGAGAGTTCCACTACATTCAGGTGTGCATGAATATCATTACTTCATGTTGTTAGTCCCATTTGTAGAACTGTGTGTTATCAGCTAAGACCATTAGGAGTTGGAAATACCAAACACAAAGTTATTGAAACCAATGGAAAAGTTTGTTCTGTACTCTTTGTTAACTGGTTTGTGAGAAATGTTCTTTCCATTACTCTTTTGTCGAGAGAACAGGCTGTTGTGTTCAGTGTATAAGATGGAAAGAAAAGACAACTCCATATCACTTCTTTTTTCTCCTTCTGACTTTGTGACCAGCAGCAGTTGTCCCTTTGAGACCTTTTCTTAGCTCTGGTGCTGAAGTCATCTTCTAGGTATCTTATCTCTCCAGAACGTCCCATGTCCTGCTGAATTTGGAGTAGGTGGCATTGAAGCAGTTAATGCTGTTCCCATATGACACAGTGTATTCTGAAAGAGACATCTTAGAACAGATGCTGGGTAATCAAATCCAGCCAGTCTTGAGTTTGCTACAGCTGTGCTTGTTTCCTTAACCGAGGCATTTGGTTGCTCTCGATTCTCTTATGTCATATGCAGTAATCATCAGGGTGATTCTGCTGACATCACTATGGTCACACTAGACTTAAGCAAGTGTTGGATCAGGCCCTCAAACACCAAAATCTGAAAATTCAATAATCTACTAAGGACCTGGCATTTGAAAATTTGATTTGTATTTTAAAAGCAGATCTGAAGTGTATAATCACCAATTACTGATTTGATATTCTGCACACTCTATGAAGTCTATAATTTGTAAGATAAGTGTACAGAGAATATGGAAAAGTTCAAGAGGAAGTCTCCAAATGTATGACTGCTTTCACTATTGAAAGACTATGGTGAAGAAATCCAGATGAGTAATACTTCTGTGTTGAACTTACTTTGTAAACAAATAACCTTATTACTTAAAGATCATGTTCTGTAGCAGAACAGCAGTTGGAAGCTGAAGCATTCAGCAGTTGGAAATACAGTGTTCAACTTCACTGATGACTACAAGATTATTAAGTGACAAGAAACTTAAAACTACTAGTAAATTTTCTTTACTCCTGAATTTTGTAAACAAGCTAAGCCAAATTTACCACTGTAAGTGAAATGAAAGACTTGAGTTTCCTGTCGTTTTGCAGGGCTTTTGCAATAGTACTAGACTTACTCGAGTTTGTGATTTTAATTTAGCTTAAAATTTTTCTTTGCAAGTATTAAATTAATCCCTTAATATATCTGGTTTTGAACTCATAATGATTTATCACAGAATTAAAGTAATTTAGTATACAGATGTGAATTGAGATATTCAGGATTGAGCATGTTTCAGGAATAACCTGCAATCTCTCAATCTCTTCTGTATTTTAGCTAAGCATCATAGCAATACTTGAAAAATGTGCCTCTTCCATTTTCTTTTACAGTGGCATAAAGGAGTACAGTTGGAGTCTTGACTTATATTTGTTACCTTTTCGTTTGAAGCCAATGGTTGCTTTTCTTTGACTTGAGCATGTTGTTCAAGGCCCATCCAGATTTCTGTATTTGCTTAACAGAGTTCTTTTTTTGCCAAGTTGGGAAAAATAAATAGCTTGCTATTTTCTTTCTCTTTGCAGAGCAAGATGGGATATTTAGCCCTGCTGCTATGCACTGTTCATGCACTGGTGTTTGCTTGGAATAAGTGGGTTGATGCCAACCAATTCATCTGGTATACGCCACCTTCATTTATGATTGCAGTTTTTCTTCCTATTGTAGTTCTGCTTTGTAAATGCATACTGCTCCTCCCATGTTTCAGGAAGAGGATAAGAAAAATCAGAAGTGGTTGGGAAGCTAAGACACAAGCCAATCAAACCAGTATAACTTCCAGACTGTAGATCAAATATGGACATTTCTTGTCTATGTATCTAAATATGCTCAAAGCCATGACATTTTCACTCATGAGCTCTGTTTTCACATTTGCTATAGATGTTTCTTTCTCACTTTTATTTTTGACTTCAGGAGCATGAGATACTTGATGCAATTTTGTCATTTTCAAAGACAGAAAATGAAAACATCTATTTTACACTTTAGTCTGTTCAGTGTTTTGTTATTTGATGATTTCATTCTTTTGACTCACTGCTTTTAAAATCCAAGTGTTTCATTGTCTCAATCACAGTTCTTTTGTATGCAAAAGCAAACATAAATCATTTCTGCAGATGACCACAGAAAGTAAAAAAATTATTACACCACAGAGCCCAGGAATGCTTTCTGCTTTGCACAGCCTCGTGTGTACCTTCATTAAATCTCAGAATTATAATGGGACAAAACCCAGAGTATTTACCATCCCACAGGGATCTTTACAAGGTAAATATCTCCTGAGGCTTGGGCACAGTCTAAAAAAAGAGGTTTTAGACTCAGATTTCCATCTTATCCAGGACGAGGTGTGTCTCTGTTTACTTGAAACGATAAAATATTTCCCATTTTTTATTCCATGAACACATTCTTTTGTTTCTGATGCTGGAAATTTTCCATGCTTTTGACCTAAGCCTGCAGCCCTTGACACGTGCTAAACTTTATTTGCACAAATTATTCCAGTGGGATAACTCCATCAGGTAAATGTGTTTTTTTGTTTACTCTAGGGCCAGCACAATTGTGTGACTGGAAGAAAAACATTAAAAATAGACATTTGAATCTTGCCAATGATTTGTTGAGATTTTCATGTTAAATGGCTTCCAAATGCATTTGCTTTTACAGAAATTTTCCTAATAACTTTAATAAGCTCATTAAATCCTACTTTCCTTACATTGCATAGGTCCGGCTGAAAGTTTTAAATTAATAATTCAGCAGTTAGTATCTGTTTTGAAATATGTTATTCAGTAGTAAATATTTTCACCCAACATCAGGAACATTTCTGCCAGTCTGCCTGCAGGAATTGACTAGGACATGGACTGTTGATGCCACCTATTCCTCTGAATGAGAACTGTAATTGGTAATGGCTCTGGTATTAAAACAAACAGGAAAACAACATATAGCTAAAAAAATGTAATATACGGTGCTAATGAATCTGTTGTCTCTTTCTGGACTTTTACATGGAGCATAAATAACAAACAAATTAAATAGCTGCAGGGATATTACATTTTGTATTTTCCAGGTTGTTACCATTCAATTACTGCAACTTAAAAGTTGGCCTTTTTTAAATTTGCACGTAATGTAATACTGTGAAAGTAACTGGGGACATGGTGACTTATGTAATATAGATTGAAATCTGTGGCATTATGTATCAAACCAGTAACGCATGGCAGAGGCCAAAACCCTACAATATGGGAAGCTGGACTGCAATGTTAATCTAAGAAGTTTCTAACAAGAGTGGAAAAGTATGGAGCTCAAAGCATTTGTATTTATATTTCCATGAATTAAATAAATCTTTAATAAGCTCAATGCACTTGTTACAGAAGGTAGTCCAAGATAGCATAACTTCATTCATTTCAACCACTTAATATGGTTTGAATTGGTAACATAAATTACAGGGGCAAACCAATTTCAAGATCATCACATACTATCCAAACTGACCTTTTACGCTCATCATTCAGCTGGGGACATTAAGCACACTTCAGACTCTTCTCTCTAGCATTGCCCAGAGGCAAACTCATAAGTGTCTTCTACAACATGAAATTTACATACAGTCTACAGAAGCTATTCCAAAAATCACACATGACATCCGAACATTCAAGCATGTTTTTCCCTACTGATTGTTTCAAGAAGGAGCCAGGTTTCCTGTGTCATATCTAGCCATTTCTCTAGAAACTATCATTTAATGCTTATAGCCAGAACCTGAGACTTCATAGTCTCTTCTCTGCTTTCTAAGTCTTTAGTAAACTACATCTTAGTAACTCACTTCCCAGTCTGCAGGCTGCTCAGGGAAGTGGTTAACTCACTATCCTTGGAGGTATTCAAAAGACATGTTGATGCGGTGCTTAGGGACATGTTCTCGTGGTAGGCTTGGCAGTGTTAGATTTATGGTTAGACTCAACGTAAATTATTCTATGATTTGTTTTTTAAGTATTCAGATACAACAGTGAGGGAGATCTATATAGGGCTAAGAAGCAAATGCTATTGACAGTATTTAATTTCTCCGTTTGTGGCAGACATGATTTAGTTCAATACTGATGAATCTAAGTTCATATGCTTTTAATTTATGTTTATGTTCCTATTTCCAATTCAGTGTAGTAATAGGCCTATATACTATTATAATACATTAATTGAATGTGTGTGCAAATTTTAGGCCCTTACTTGTATAACACTAAATAGTTTTATAAAACTGTGCATCATTAAATGCTTCAGTGTATGCTGTATCTGCCATTGTGTCATATACATCCAGGGTAAAAGGGTAAAAAGGTACAGTACACTCTTGAAGAGCTGCTGATAGAAACTGTCAAGGGGAACCATTTTCTCCATGCTAGTGAAGAGCCTGGAGCCTCCAAAGGAAAGAAAACAAAGATGTGAAAATCAAATGAACACTTTCATGGTGTAATGAAATTGCATTTTTCCTAACAGAACCTTTAACTGTTTATTCTAGCATTCAGAGACTTTTGAGATGGAAGAGAAAGCTTTGCAGGGAGACCCAAGATCCCTGGAAATACTGATCAAAGACCAAGAAAAGTTCAAGAATAGCAAGGGCATTGAGGAAAGGCATACTTTAGTGTAAGAATGTGTGAAGTATGGGCATACTTTAGTGTAAGAATCCATCATTCTAGTGGCAGTGTCTTTAAAATGCCTCTATAAGGCCTGCAAAGTACTTTTTTCTGTTGTGTTGAGAGACACAGAATTGAAACTCCAATGTATTTGAGAGACACAGAATTGAAACTCTGGAGATATAAATTGTTAAAGGGGCCTAAGGAATTTTATGCCAAATTCATTTGGAGAGGTCATATCCAGAATACTCCTTCCAATAAGTGATAGCAATAATCATTGTTCAGGAGGCTAGAGCCAGGGCTGTGTTGACTATTGTGTAATGCAAATTCCTGTTGACAGCAGCATTTACTGTAAGCAGCCCCTCCCTTTGGCCACTCTTCTCTGTTCTCTCAGTGCTGCAAGTCTTTAAAGATGTGAAGTTCATCAGAGTAGGGCATTGGATCCAGCTGAAAAGTAATGCAGAAAGAAGAATGAATCCGCCAGATCTACTCATGGGTCTGATTCACCTGACAGCCAGCATCCTACATATGTTAGTAGGAAGGACTCAAAGAGGAATGGTGTAAACAGGCAGCTTAACTTAAACCATCCTTAAATGAAAAGTTCCAGGTGCTCCTAAAAGTTAAAACTTACATTATTTCATCCTATTTCAGTAGCAAGAATATTCCCTTGCTTCACTTTTTTGTCATGTCCTTAGTTTTCCATGAATCAGTGGGCAAAAATGTGCTCTAGAAATTGTCATCAAAACCCATATAAAACTGACTGACATCTACGTGACTGTGGGCTGTGTGGTTTCGTTTGTAGAGATGATGATCTTACATTTCCTCTTTTCTCCTACATCCAGAGTTTCTAGTACTGTCCCTTAACAACACAAAATATTATGTTAACCATTTATGAAATTCAAACTAATTTCTTTTAAACTGATTTTCTTTAAATCGCATTAAAGGAATAATTCAAAAAAATAAAGCAAAACAAAAAGACCAATTTTTGAAAACACACTGAAACCACCCCTAAAGAATGTCATCCACTGTTGTTGCTGTAAGTGTCTGGCAATGGCTGATCATTGCCACTGATTTTTTTCCGTCATGCCAGGATTTCTTGATCCCATGAGCATATTCTGTTGCTGATGGCAAAATTGCTTCTTATTATTTCTTTTATTAAAACAAGTCTCATTGAATTCAGTTATCTCAGAGTTCAATTTTTGCATCATTCTTTGAACTTTTGTGCAGATTAAATTTAACACTTGAATGGATGAAGTGAGTCTAATTTATTAAGTAGGCATAAGTTTTCAGAGATTTTCAGCTGAAAATACATAAAACCAATCCATGAACTAAACTCTGTAAACATAAGACCACAGCTACTTTCAATAAAGATGATACAACAGAAGTTTGAGTTATTTTGTATTTTTTGTTTCTTTTTTATGTATATTTCATCTTCATAGCATGAAAGTACATTGCTGAGATAAATATGCTATGTCTTTGACTTGATTAAAGATGCGTAGTCACTGTGGGACTTGCAGAATACTACCATTGCTACTGATAGAAATATTTGGTCCTTAAATTTCTTTTTTTTTTTTTTTTTTGTTCACTACTAAAAAAGAAGCGAGGAAAATGTGGGATTTTTTAACTGGATGGTCAGAATTGTAGTTTGCAGTCATGTGCAGTCTTTATATACATGCTTACAATTTACTGTTGAAAGTACTCTACTGAAAAAGATTTCTCCACATGAATAATATGTCCATTACTTGAGATGCTGAGAAGTGTCTTATTGCTGGACTTAAAGGAATGGCCATATAACCCACCTCTAATTATTTCTCTGCTTTATTTTTTCAGTCCTGTGACGCATTCATAAAACTGAATGGCACTTCTCTCTTGACTGTACCTGTGCATGTACCAGAATAACTTCTGAACAGTGCATCTCATTCATTCAAAAGTATTCTAACAGGAAATCCTTTAAAAGAAAATAAACAAGAAGCTGGAACTGGAATTAAAACAAGGCACTTTCAGAGCTCCTCAAGTATCTCTGCAACTTTAGTTTAGAAATCTAACAATTGTTAGATGCCACCCATAATTAAAATCATAATTTCCCCCTTCTAATTTCCAATAGACTTTGTGCATCTTTATTTATTCACATCATTTTTTCACGTCTTTATTTATTCCCTGATAATTAATGACAGATCAAAGAGCATTCTGGGACTATGAAGCTGTGCAAAGAGGCATCAACATGGAATCAGAAGGAACAGGACAACTGTCAATCTGAAAAAGAGGGAAGGAGACATTGCAAGCACTCAGATTTTCTTATGAAAGAGTAAAGGAGTCCAGTGGATGTTAAAGGGTAAAAATAAGTAGGTGGAGGATAATGAATGAGATCAACGAACATCATCAAGTTAGTAGGGAAACAGAAACCCTTAGTAAGAGAGAACTGAATGACTGGTGGGACAGTCTGAAAACTCTGAAGTGAATCCTTGAAACAGAGGGAATGGAAGGGTTGGTTATCCACATGGAGCTGGCGAATGGAATGAATAAATACAAAGAGCCCGGGTTTGTGTAAAGTTTTACCTGCACAACCTATTAAGTTGCAAAGATTTCTCCAAATGAAATACCATTTGAGGCATCTCTGGGGAAATCTGTCCAAAATGATCTGATGCAGATGAAAACAAGCGAGGTTATAAGTGGTCAATGACATACCGTTTCTGAAGTTTGGGGAATAAGTCACTGATATTGCTCCACTTTTCATAATGATCTTTATATAAACTGAGCTATTTTCAAATAACAGCAGACATTGCTGTTTTATTTCCTGGTAAAATGCAGATCATGTGCTAAACCAAGGAAAACTCTTATGTAAAACACAATGAAACTAAAGCACTCTTAAACTTACACAAAGTAAGGAACCAACTGAAACCAGATTTAGATGGTGCATTACTCTATATTCAGAAAATTCCTACAAACTTTAGTTTTAGCCTTGTGCTGATATGACTATTCTGCTACAAATATTAAATCATCAGCATTTAGTTCTTGCAGAGACAAAACTGCCAATGAAATCAATGGGACTTTTACTTAGTTATTCAGAGCAAGATTTGTCTCCTACAGTAACAGAAATACTTAATGTCTTCACTGTCTTGGATGCAATTATCAATAACTTGATTACCTCATCCAGTGTTTAGGATGGACTCTATCCTGCCAGGTACCTTCCATCAAGGCAGCCTTATCAAGGGAACAGCAGTAAAATGTGTTAGTTTTTTGTTATCAGCCTGGCCTGAAATACACCATATCACAACACAGCAGCTGAGCCATGCAATCTCACAAAGTTTTATTCAGCCCTTTTTAACATCCTTACTCAGTTATTCCTAAGCACCTCTGCCCTGATTACAGAAAAGGGGCTTGGTGGCCTTGCCTAGCTGTTTATTCTATGCCACAAACATCATCGCTGGGAGCTGGATTCAGCAGGAAAAGCTGGGGCGCACCAGGCTTGCTGCAGTGCAGGGGCTGTCACCATTAACCCTGCTGACCTGGTCCCTCTGCCACCCACCAGACTTCCTTTCCTGTTTTCTCCAGACTAAGACCATGGACCTGTGGTGCTAACAGGACAACTGTGAGGTGCGAATGAGCCAGAGGGCCAGCCAGCATGGAGTCAGAGCTATGGGAAGCACCTGCCATCTTGGGGTTTGCTCCTGGTGGTGAATATCCTTTTGTGGGTAAAACATCTTCCCTTTTGCATACTTTTGCTATTAATAACAACTGCTGTCATTATTGTGTGTTTTTATTCCACTGTTTTGCTCTTTTAGTAAATTGCTATTTCAGTCTATAATCTGTGCTTTATTGTCCCTCCCTTACCAGAAGGGGCAGGGGAAAGGGAGTGGCATATTTGGAGTGTAGTTCCCTACTGGTGTCAAAACCAGCACAATGACCCTGGAAACTCTTTCACATAATTGAATTCTTAAACATTTCTGACAACAAGGTGCTAAAAACATAAGGGAAAATTGGTGGTGGGGAATGACAATGGTGAGGAAGAGAAAATGAAGTACATAGGGTAAGTAGGAATGAGATACACTCAGCTGCTAGAATGAGGTGATTTTGAGTGAATGAAACAGGGGGAAACTGTGAGCCTACAGAAATTTTGGGAGATGGAAGGGGGGTATAATTTCATTATAATTTAATGCTCCCTTTCCTCTGTTTTCACATTCTGTTCCAACCTTATCCTCCTTGATGCCACCCTTTCCCCACCTTTGATCCCTCCCTAAACATCCCACAGTAAGCCTTGCACATTCTTACAATCCCCCTAAAATAACCAATAATAATTTTCAGATAATTCTTTTTCCCTTGCATATCAAGTTCCACATCTCTTTAAAAAACCCACTTATTCAGTTCACATTACATTCAGGGGAAACAGTTTCTTCCTTTGATGACCCTGGCAGGTTTCACCCCAGTGACAATGATCTGGTCATTCCCTTTGGATAGTCTTGGCAATAGGCAATTTGGCTTAATTTTCATTGATCAGCTTGCTGGGCTTCCTTTGCCTGTTACTGCTCCTCTGACCCTCCTTGGGTCTTTGTTTTTTGCCACTATTAGGCTTAGATAATTTAACCCAGCAATAGTTAAATTGCCTGGGTTAATTTAACCAGAGAAGCGCTTCTCACATGAGCAGAGTGTGGAGCAGCTGCCTGACAGGAAGAGATTAAAAAGGTGGGAGCTCTTCAAATGAGAGAGGAGAAGGTGGAAGGGGATTAAATCAAGATTTACAAAATATTGAAGACAGTAGGCAAGATAAGCACAGAACTGTTTTTAACCAAATCTACCTTACCAGGAATAGAGAGGATTCAATAGAAACAGTAGGAGATCAGTTTACAACTGATTAAGAATGTGCATCTTTTTGCAGGGAACAAATTCTGGACCTTGCTGCCACAGAGAGCTGTGGAGGCAAACAGAATCAGCAGGTTCAAAAGGAGGTTAGACAAACCCAGAAACAACAGCCCCTAAAGCAACACCAAAAGGGCTTTGTAGGTATGTACCCTATGACATCACTAGGGTAAATATGGATTTGGGAGGAGAGTACAAAATACAGCGGCCAAGATTGCACACTCTCCTTAAACAGTATTTTATTTTGCTGCTCTTGAACATGTATTAGTGGGTTAGATGGGCTATTGGTCTGACCAAGTATGGTTTCTTATGTTCCCTAACATCAAGAGTAAATCACTCAGACTAATACATTCCTGTAAGTTTCGTGGCTGGAAAACAAATATGTTAGGAATGACAATTTAAATTCTAAAGAAAAAGCTATTGCCTTGATAGTGAAAACTGCTTAACTCTCAGGATCTGTAGCAACTTCTTGACCTCAGTTCATATCTGTGGAATTAACTACATAATTCTTCAAAGGACTGGGAACTCAATTAGCATTTCATTGCCCTATAAACATACAGAGTTTCCTTTTACAGTGCTAAGTTGCTACTGAATTATGGTTTCATTTTTGTTTGTCAGGGAATATTTTACACAGCCAGCATGATCCCATTCATGTTTAGAATCAATTTATTGATGACCTAATCTATGACAAGGTACATGTAATAATGGGATTACAAATATTTTATGTATTAAATATTTTTACGTTTTCACCACCATAATGATACATAATACACAGTGTAGTACCTCACCAGTACAGACTGGGGGGCTGATGTGTTGGAAAACATCTCTGAGGAGAAGGACCTGGGGGTCCAGGTGGATAGCAAGCTGTCTGTGAGCCAGCAGTACCCTTGTGGCCTTGCAGGCCAATGGAATCCTGAGGTGCATTAGGAAGAGAATTGCCAACAGGTCAAGGGAGGTGATCCTGCCCCTCTACTCAGCCCTGGTGAGGCCACATCTGGAGTGCTGTGTCCAGTTTTGAGGTCATCAGTACATGGGAGAAGTGGAGCTCCTGGGGTGGGTCCAGCAGAGAAGAACAAAGATGACTGGGGGAGCATCTCTCTTACAAAGAAAGGCTGGGAGAGCTGGGGCTGTTCAGCCTTGAAAAGAGACAGCTGAGAGGCAACTTCATCCATGTCTGTCAGTATCTCAAGGGAGGGTGCCCAGAGGATGAATCCAGGCTCTTCTCAGTGGTTCCAAGCAATAGTACAAGAGGCAAAGGGCAGAAACTGATGCATAGGAAGTTCCACCTGAACATGAGGAAGAACTTCTTTACTGTGCAGGTGACCAAGCACTGGAACAGATTGTCCAGAGAGACAATCCAGTGTCTCCCTCATTGGAGATATTCAAGAACCACCTGGACACAATCCTGCGCCATGTGCTCTAGGCTAACCCTGCATGGGTAGGGTGGTTGGACCAGATGACCCACTGTGACCCCTTCCAACCTAAAATATTCTATGATCTTTATTTTCACTTCTCTTCTGCTCTCAAGAAAAACCTGTGGTCTGCGGCTTTGTGAAGGAAATTTGAAATCAAAGAGCTAAAAAAGTAAACCACACTAGTCTTAGGTTGTCAAACGGTGGTGGCCAAGCCACAATTCAGCCTATGTTTTCCTCAGCTACTTTATTATTCAGGCAAACATTAGTGTCTTTTGAAAAAGTTTTTCAGTTTTGCAGTATCCATACTTCACTAGGAAGGAGGGTATGTCTGTTCTTGGTTAAGAAGTCAACTGACTGAAAGCTTTGGACTGGATGCAATTGTTTGCATTAGAAAAACAATCTACCTTTCCCTGACTTTGAGTCTAACAATTATTTCAGGCATAAGATCACACTTTCAGAACCTACGGTCTCATTTTTTAGATACCTTTTAAGATGAGCAGCCACAAATCAAGAAAAAAAATTATGACCTTCTCTTACTTACACCACAAAGCAAGTGTTGTTTCAAGGAGAAGTGGAAAGGTCACACATGACTTTGTTCTCCACATGAAACCAAGAATAAAGGTCCTGAAACCCCTCAACTGGTCATCACAATAGCTATGGAAAACCATAATCAGAAGAATCTAGGAAAGGTTTCCTTCCTTCTTTCCTTCAGCTTCTTTCTGGTGAAAAAAAATTAATCAGATAGATCATAAAATCAGAAACAATCCTCACTGTTTTTCTTCTTGGATTGCCTTAGAAATAGAAGCGTAAATCTGGAATTTTTTTTTTTCTTGTGTACGGGAAAAAGGAGGGGAAGAGTAGTCCTCTACTTTAGGTGAATCACCCTGATTTTGCAATTTCTCTTGGGAAGAAAGAGATTGTCTTGTTTCACATGACTTGCCAGTATTTCTCAACTATAGTGTATTAAATATACTCTATAAAGGCATTTATTCTTTTTCCTTCACTCTTTCTCTTTTTTCTCTCTTTTTTTTCTTTCCTTTTTCTTTACTACATTCTTCTCTTCTCTCCTCTCTTTCTCAAAATATCTAAATCCTTTTATTTTTTTCAGTTTGTGCTTCTTTCCTTGTTTTTGATTACTGAAATTCAGATCCTACAAGGTCTGAGAGAAGTAGTGATACCTGGACAGTTACTGAAAAGGGGACATCACAAATTGATGAAGTCCATCAAGTGAAGGAAGAGACTTTAGCTGAGGTGTTTACCATTCATTTTTGTTCTTCATTTAATTAATAGTAAGGTGGTGGCATTTTTAATAATCTATTTATTTCAACAAACCCCCCCTTTTTTTCAAGTAAACAATAACATATCTCTCAGATTCATTTTGTCCTTACAAAGAATGGGTAAGAAGTATAAGTTTTATTTTTAGACTAATTACAGGCTGCCATAAGAAAAAATGAGTTGGTCTAAATGTTCCTGGCTGGGAAACACTGTATTTTTCTGCTAGGTTATAAAATTAGCTGTGTTGAGCATAGTATGCCACAAATTATTCTATTTGGTTTTGTTGCCCTGATAGGAAGCAAAATTTTATGTGTTTGTTTTTACTGTCTTGCCACAAGGCAATCCCCAGGGCTTTGCTTTCCCATTGCCAAGAGGAAGAACTAGAATATCTGTCCCATTTGCCATTTGGAAAGTCCTTTGTTATGTTCTATCCCTTAAAGGAAAAAATAATAATGCTGCCATGGACTTTGCTAAAAAAAGAAAAACACTTGCTAAGAGAAAATAATCTATTTTAACAGATTGTTTGAGATAGTCATTTAACAGGGTACCTGAGAACTACATTGACCATAGATCTTGGTACATAATTTGAGAGAACTGTAACTATCAAATTTCATCCTCTTACTACAGAGACATGATCCAATTTTGCTGAGAGCTTAAGTATATAAAAGGTATTTATATAGCCTTGCTCTCATGCTAATCTCCATGCAAAATAGGGCCCTCTATGCTTTTCCTGTTTGAACAGATGAGTTACACAGCAATGGAAGGAAGGCTGTATTGTTTTAGTCCCAATTTAAAACAAGCATTTACAAACTTCAAAACCTCAAAAAGGTAGAAGGAAAACATAAGAACAAGTTAAATCCATCAGACTCCCTTGATTTTAATTTTTTAATGTACTAGATACCAAGTTAGTGGTGTCTGGTACAGCCTGGTAAATGACTACATCTCAAGAGTTCCCTCATTTACCCCTGTACCAAAGGCTAAAGTCAGATAAGTTTGCACATAGCAAGAGGAGAAACAGCTGGAGAAGAAATTAACAGTGTAGGTGAGAAATGACACTGAATGATATCCATGGGGTTGTGGGTTAGGAATGAAGGACCAGGGTCAGAGCTGGCACACCCTACATAGTGCAGCCTGGAGGACACAACCTGTGACTCTTTCCCATGAAAATGCAGCTAGAGAGCACTCGCAAGGCCAAGCAGCTGCTCAAGAAACAGGTAACAAATCATGCATTGTTAGTCATATACCTGTGTAAGAGAAAAGCTCCCTGCTTGTTAAAAGAATCAGCACAGATCTAATGATCATCTCCTAAACGCTGGAGTCTTTGGTTCAAGACTTCATGCTGCAATAATGTTTAAAAAAATCCCACAGGAAAGCAATGACAAACATTCCAATTTATAGCCTTATTAAGGCTTTAGCTCAAATAAATCAAGAATTATAAGACTGTGACTGCTCTGATTTTGTGTGCTACATTATCATTTTGAGGCACGTGACCCAAGTGCTCATTTTCATGTAAATACTTTTCTGGTGACAGGAGTCACATAAAGTAGCATATAAAGAGAAACAGCCACAAATAATGCAGGAAAGAGCATTCTGCTCTTTTATTTTGATATATTTTTGGCTGGACTAAAATTTTTGAGTTCATACTATTGTAGCTGTACTGGCTACCAAAAAACAAGCCTGGGATAATGACTTTTGAATCAATAGCAAATGAGAATATTAGAACAAGAAAATTAAGAGCTGAAATGCCAGTTCTCACCATGGAAAGAATCAATTCAGTTCTGAGTAGTCCGTCAATGGATTCACCTTTTTTGTTTTTTTCTGTGGAGTAGCAACTCAGTCCTCAGTGTCTGGGAGCTGAAAATGCAGTTTGAAAATCAAGCAATATATTTTCCATGCATCTGTTTACAAAATAAAAAAAATACTTTAAAAATACATGTTTTCAACATCAAGAAAATTACTTATTTAATAATTGGCAAGGGGAATGACTGGCTTCTGGACTACAACAGAAAAGTGTCACAGTCATCTTTTCAAATTCTACAGCATGGTTGTCATGATTATATGTGGAAATAAATGTTTGTATTGATTGCATGGTTAATTTTGCTGAAGTCCTCGGTTAATACATTATAGAAACAAGTCAGCATGCACACACAAAATATTAAAACTGTCACCTTCGGTTTAAGTGTCATCATATGGTTTCTTTTCAATCACCTGTGCATTCATCAGTTTTTGCTGCAACATGAGAGACACATTTTCATATGGTTTGGTCAGTTTGAAATGCATTAAAAACAAAGAATTGAGGATTATACCTTGTTACATACACAGCATAGCTTAATGAAAGGTAGAATTTATTAGGTAAATCAGAAGATGTTAAAATCAGAAGCTATGCTTTTTCAGGGAAAAGTTCCATTTGTCTTCAACTGGAAATTTCCATGTCAAACAAGATAGAAATCAGATCTTGGGGCTCAGCTTTGCTTTTATGTGGCTGATCCTTATGCTTCTTGTTTTGATTAACACTGAAATTAGAGCACAACTCCCACCTACACAGAGTATGCTGGGCACACAGCAAACATGGGGTACATGGGGGTCACATAGTGACCTCCCCACTAACCAAACCTGGGAAGCTCTTCTGGGCTGCAGGGACACCCAACATCCCCTCAGAATTAATTTTTCATGAGAAAGGTAATGAAAAGCAGGAATAGGTTGCCCAGAGAGATGGTGGGCGTCCCATTATTGGAAACATTCAGTCAGGCTTGACAGAGCTGTGAACAACCAGATCTAGTGGAAGATGTTCATGCTTATTGCAAGGGTGTTGACTCTGTGACCTTGAAGGGTCCCTTCCAACCCTGCCATTCTGTGACATATGATGGTACAAGTCCCCAGTCCTGCAGCTGGCACTGGTTGCAGCAGCACCCTTCTGCTCAGAGAGGATAAGGAAAGGCAGCTGGTGAAGGGTTCCTGCTGAAGAATGGCTGGGGCCAGGGCAGCCACGACGGGGCAGGGCCTGGGAGGCACATTTTGCCCTCCAGGCCATGAGCTCAGCTGAGGACGGGCCAGTTGCTCACAGCTGCTCCTGTGCCAGCAGCACCCCGGCTCCAGCTCTGCCTGTGCTGGGGGTGTTGTGCAGGCCAGAGGGGCTGGGGCTGGAGCACAGTGACAGTGGCCAAAGCTGAGGGGCCATCCTTCTTTCCTCAGCCCTCTTTCCCTACACTGACCCCCCGTGCTGTCACAGATCAGAGAGACACAGAAACACAGAATTGTTAAGTTTAGAAGGGACCTCTGGAGAGCATCTAACCAACACCTGTCAAGGCAGGGTAACCTGGAGCAGGTTACACAGGAAAAGCATCCAGGTGGGTTTTGAATGTCTCCAGGCTCCACAACCTCCCCAGGCAGCCAGTTCCAGTGCTCTGGACTATGAAGTAGTTTTTCCTGATGTTGAGGTAGACATTTTTGAATTTTGGTTTATGGCAATTGCTCCTTGTCCAGTTGCTGGGCGCCACTGAAAAGCATCTGGCACCACCCTCTTGACACCTGTCTTTGAAATATTTCTATGCAGTGATGACACTCCCTCTCAGACTTCTCTTCTCCAGATTAAACAGGCCAAGCTCCCGCAGTCTCTCCTCATAAGAGAGATGCTCCAGATCCGTCATCATCTTTGTTGTGTCCCTTGGACCCTCTCCAGTAGTTTTTCTTGCACTGATGTGCCCAGAATGGACTCAGCACTCCAGACGTGGCCTCACCAGGGCCGAGCAGAGGGGTAAAATCACCTGCTGGCCACACGCTTTCCGATGCACCCCAGGACACCACTGACCCTCCTGACCCCAAGCACACACTTGCCGGCTCATGATGAACTTATCACCCACCGAGTCTCCCACGCCCCCCGGACCCGCCCGGCCGCGGCGGCGGCGGTGCCGGAGCGGCCGCAGGGGGCGGGTCGCAGCGGCAGGAGAGGCGCCGCCTCCCCGCCCGCCCGGCACTGCGGGCCCGAGTGCGAGGAGGAGCAGCGGCGGCGCGGTGCTCCTGGCGGGCGGGCGGAGGTGAGCGGCGCCGGGGCCGGGGCGGGACGGGCCCCATCCCTGCCAGGCGCTCCTCGGCGCAGCCGCCGGCCGCGGGGCTCTCCCTGCTGCCCATCGCAGCGGCTGCGCCGCGGCTGTCCCGGTCTCCGGGCGGGCTCTGGCGGTGCCGGCGCCCCACGGAGCGGTGCGGCCCGGCCTCGGGCAGCCGCAGGGGCGCTCCGGTACCTGGCGGAGCCGGCGAGCCCCCGCCCCGCGGCGGGCGGGCTTGACAGCGCTCTCCCGGCTGTGCCTGGCGGGCGGTGGGGCCGCCGCTCCTGTCACGGGCGGTGTTGTCGTTGCAGCTGGAGATGCCGGCCCGGACCAGGGCCCCGCCGAGCTGCTCCGGGCTCGATCTCCGCACCGCGCTGCCGCCCAGGGGGCACCGGCCCGCTCCCGGCCCCCCGCCAGCCCCGCGCCTCAGCCCGCGCCCTGTAAGTGCCCGCCCGAGCCGGGGGTCACAGATACGGTGGCCCGGCTTGCGTTGGTTCGGTTTTTTCCTCCCGTAGTTACTTTTCCAGAACCATTTTTTCACGTGTGTCACCATCTGGCTTACATAGCTCTGTGATGTTCTCTTAGCTAATTTAAGAGCATATATCAAATCTATGTCACTTTTATTATTTTTTTATAACTCTGAAATGAGTTAGTTCGTAAAAGGAGGTTTGTTCTGTTGAAATCTTTTCCTGAACAACCCACCTCAGCTGCTTCTTATCATCTGCTTCCCATTTATTTACTAGTTGGTTGCACAATAACTTGATGAAAAATCTGTCCAGGGGCTGAAGTTAGGCTAACAAGTCTTTGTTTTGCTTAGTCGTCCTCCCTTCTTTAAGCAGTATGTAGTAGTCTGCATGTCTTGTCATCTCTTTAACTCTGAAGATGTCACTTTGGTCAGCATTTTAAGCATCAAGGGCTGATTTCATAAGTGTCTGCTGACTTGAAAATCTTTATCTTATCTTTATCCTTTACTTACATTTAACTTACCTTTTCTACTTTGACATCACTATCTGTCTCCCTGTAGAAGGAATTTGTTTAAATACCTATTCGCCCTTAACTTTTCTGCTGAGGGCTGAAATAAAGAAGACATTTAACAATAGTATGAGTTATAACTCGCTCCTTTTCCTCTGAAGTTATAACCCTTGCATTCTGTCTTTTGTCTTTTTATTGAATTTATGGAACTTTTGCTTGTTGCCATTTATCTTCTTCACTAGTTACAAACTCACTTCTGTACCATCCTTGTTCTGATTTTATCCCTACATGATGGCACTGTTTCTTTGTCTTTTTATAGTGCTCCTTAGCCATGCACATAGCATTTTATTTTTTTAATCTTGTGTGATTTTTCAGGTCAGGAAAGCTCTCCTGTTGCAGCTATATGCTCCTGCCTCTGAATTGCAGTTGTGCATATGGTCCCTTTCAGTAACTGCTAGCACCCTGCTCTTGTACATATCTTAGATTACTTGTCTAAAAGTCATGTCAGCTGTTCCCTGAGGGTTTTTTATGAAGTTTGTTTGTTTGATTCTGTTACTCATGCTGTATTTTCCTTAGAACAGGCAGTGAGAAACTTTGGCCAGCAGGCCAGATTCAGCTCGCCAGAGCAATTCATCATGTCCAAGTCCTGTGTGCCCACTCTCCCCAGGATCCTTTGGACTAAAACTGAAAGTAGGCTGCAGCATGGTTAAATGGTACTCGTAGCCCATTTCCTTATGGTGTTCCTTTTAATCTCAAAGTTTTGCAGCACGTTCTGGTTGCATGGTATGAACTGAAATTGGCCGCTGTAATCACATAGTGAAAACATACATGTTGTGTCATATCCAGTTACATCTCTTATCTCATTATGTAGTCTCATGTTCCTGGCTGCAAACCCATCCTGATACTGGTAGTTTGGTCATGTGTTAAATATGTTTCAGGTCACGTGGTAAGGAAAAAGGCAATGGTTTTTTGAGTTCAAGCATAAAAATCTTCGTGTTCTGCCTCTGCCAGAAGGATTCACTGTTAGAATATTTTCTTTGAAAACTAACTTTGTGGTCACTTTCACATATTGCTTTCTGTCTTGAACTTCTGAGTCCAGTTTTGGTGAGTTTGTACCTTCTAGTCAAAGCTGAAATGAAAAGTGCCCATTCTTTTAGTAGCTTCCTCTAATTTCTAAAACACAAATCTGCTTTTAATTGTGGGAGGTTGTTCACCACACATGCTGTATTACTGCCAATGGCTGGTTAATGTCCCTCACTGATGATTAATTACCATCATATCAGCTCTTGGATGGTAGCTCAGGAAAAGGTTCTGTGTGGTCTGCTGTTGATTGTTCCCAAGACAGCAACCTTGTGGTTTCTTTTTGCTCCTTCTTAGCCTGCCTCTCCTCATCGCTTCCTTAATTTTCAGACTTTATTCCTGTTCTACAATTATGTTGGCTTTGCCTGGCAAGACTTTGGTAGCAGGATGGGGAGGAGTGCTGTAGGGATGGTTTCTGTGAGAAGGTGCAGGAATCTTTCCCTGTGTCTAATGGGGCAAGTGTCAGCTGGGTATGGGATGGACCATGGCTCACCAGGGCCCAACCCATCAGCTATGGCTGTTACCTCTCAGGTAACATAGGTAAGAAGGGGGAAAAAAGCAATTGCAGCTGCAGAACAGAGGATGAGAACATGAGGCCGTGACCCCATGAGAAGGAGTAGAGCAGGCTCCTGGCATAGACCTGTGGAGAGAGGAGCCCACACTGGAGCAGGTTTCCTGGCAGGGTTTGTGACCCCATGGGGACCCACACTGCAGCACTGTTCCTGAAGGATTGCACTCTGTGGAAGGGACCCTCACTGGAGGAGTTTGTGAAGAACTGTAGCCTGTGGGAAGGACTCACACTGGAGAAGTACGTAGAGGACTCTCCTTTGGGAGGAACCTCATGCTGGTGCAGAAGAAGGACTTCTCTCCCTGAGGAGGAAGCAGCAGCAGAAACAGCATGTGATGAACTGACTGTAATGTCCACTCCCTGTCTCCCTGTGCTGCAGAGGGGAGGAGTCAGGGAATTGGGAATAAAGTTAGGCCCAGGAAGAAGCTTACTGGGGTGAGGGGAAGGTGTTTCTTTAGGATTTGTTTTACTTGTCATTATCCTACTCTGACTTGATTGGTAATAAAGTCAGGTAATTTCCCCAAGTAGAGTCTGGTTTGCCTCTGGTGGAAATTGGTGAGTGATCTCTCCCTGTCCTTATCTCAACTCATGAGCCTTTAGTGGTATTTTCTCTCCTCAGCCCAGCTGAGGAGTGATAGAGCAGCACCTTTTTGGACACCTGGCCTCCAGCCAGGGTCAATCCCCGCCAGCGATGCAGAACCACCTAGGTCATAACAGTGGTTTCTTGTGAAGACTTCCCTCCTGAGGGTTGTTTTATTGGTTTTTAATGTCTTTGTTAGAGCTTTATAGCAGTTCTGTGAGCAAGGATAGAGCAGTATTTATTTTATTTTTCTGTGAGCTTTAGCTTCTGTTCTTCAAAAACATCCCCTTCTACACTGAATTTGAGTTCTAAAATTATCTTCCCTTTTATTATTGGGTGAAATCTGTCTCTTCCTGCCATTAGCTTTTTATGGAAGACTGTCCCGTGTGTTTGTGTCCAGGATTTATCTTGCCTGGATAGAAAATTGTGTTAAGCATATTTGTTACTCATGGCCTTGAATCCTTTACCCTTGCATCCACAGTTAATCCTTATACATCCATGGCCAGACCAAGCAGTCTGACCTAGAAATGTCATTAGTGATCTCACAACTATGTCTTGATAAATTTCTTTGTTGTTTCTGCCATTGGATCCACATGTGCAGCCCATTTTCCAAGCTGACAGGTGAGTGTGTCAGATGAATGTTTGTCATGCTGTCAAGACATTTGCATCTTTGAGACTTTTGCATCTCCTCCTCCATGGCCAGGAGAGGATATCACAATAATAACCTGCATAAACTTTTAATGGAATTCAGCTTCCATGTACTCACTGATCTCATGCTGATCACCGGCTAGTGCTCTCTACATTCTACTGTTTTCCAATTTTCTTTACATGTTTCTATTCATTATTCTATTGACCATTAGTTTCAGGAGTATAAATTTATATTGTGAGCCAGTATTCCAGGGCGGTGGAAGATAAGAAATAGAAGATGAAAAATTTGTTGTTTACTTAAGTAACTGTATTATTGAAATGCTGAAGTACTTTATGTTTCTTGTTTTTCCTTCTATTGCTGACATACTGCAAGATAAAATTGATTAGCAAATACTTGATTAAGGAGAAAATGTAGTATGAAACTTAGAACCAAAGATTTTGCTTCCAGAGGTGTTAATGGATTTAGAGGTCTCATAAAATTGTATGATGATCATTTTTCCTTCTTTTGTTTTTTCTTTTTTCTTTTCTTCTCTTATTTTTTTTTTTTAACCCTACAGAAATCATTGTAGGTTTGGTGTCTTGGAAGTATGGAATCAATCTCTATGATGGGGAGTCCCAAGAACCTCAATGAAACTTTTCTACCAAATGCTGCCAATGGCATCAAAGATGTCAGTAAGGTCACGATAGGCATCATTGGAAGTGGAGACTTCGCTAAGTCTTTGACAATCAGACTTATCAGATGTGGGTACCACGTGGTCGTAGGGAGCAGAAACCCTAAACACGCTGCTGACTTCTTTCCCCATGTGGTTGATGTCACTCACCATGAAGATGCAGTAGCTAAAACAAACATAATTTTTGTAGCCATACACAGAGAACATTACACCTCTTTGTGGGATCTCAAACATTTACTTGCTGGTAAAATTCTGATTGATGTCAGCAATAATACAAGAGTAGACCAATATCCAGACTCCAATGCAGAGTATTTGGCATCACTTTTTCCTGATTCCCTAATTGTCAAAGGATTCAATGTCATTTCAGCATGGTCACTACAGTTAGGACCAAAGGATGCCAGCAGACAGGTAAATGTTTTTATTTGTATTAATTTAATTATTTGTAAGGTGAAAATGACAGGAACTGAACGTAACAACCAGAACTCGTGAGATTTACGTTCCCTGACTTAACATGCCTAAAATGTTGGACCTTCAACTTACATTTTAGTAGCCAATAAAACCTTTAGAGTTTAGTTCATCCCACTGTAAGACAAATAAAGTAAATGGTCCATTTTTTTTCCCCTGTGTTGCCTGTTGTCTTTAAAGACTGCAGAGGAAATGTGGATACTAGTTTAAACAATTGACCTTTTGGTGACTACAGACAGAGGAGAAGAGTTGAGTCTTAATGTTTTCCATAGGAAATACGTTCATGTGTTTCCTGGTGCTTTATACAAGGGATGAGACAGTCTTTTCCAGTGCATTTTAGTGTCAGCGTTGGGGTGAACTATTGAAAAAGATGCACAGAAATCTCAGGTCCCAGTCCCAGAGGTTGAGAATCAGCTGTTCTAAAATGCTTGCATTCAATGTAGCAGCAAAGTGATTGAAAGAAATAATCTAGCTTTTAGAGTGCCCCAAAATCATAAATATGAGGGAACAGAAGGGGGCACATATGTTTCTAAGTGATCATTCATTTGATCCAGGGCTGCTTGGGAACATCATGTTCAAATTCCTTCCCAGTATGATTTCAGTATGTTCTGAAATCAATCCTGCATATAGAAAATGTCCCTCTATGTTTTTCATGTTTTGCTGAAGTGATGCAAAGGATTTAAGCCTGTGCAGGCATCCAGTCCTTCACAGCTTTATGAAATCTCAGAAATACATAAGAAATAACTGATACAACATGACTGCTGGAGACTAAATTAAGTTTTCTGGCACTTCAGGTAGATTTAAATGGAATGTAATTGATATGGAATTAGCATAATCTAAAAAATAACTTCACCATACTTCTTTTATCCCCTTTCAGAATAGCACAACACTAATTCACCTCAGTCAAAACAGATCATATTTGCTTCAATGCAGATGATCAGCAAATAGTGTTGGGTAAACTATAGCCCATTGTAAATTTTAATGGAACCTTGAAGTACTTTGTAGCAATACGCTTATTTAATTGTGTAATAAGTGCCTTTAGAACAAGTTCTTATTTGGCTGCTAGTTTTTGTCTTTTCTGTTAAATACTCAAATCTGAAATATGTGGAAATTTGGGTTGTGAAATAAGGCTAAAATTGTGGAGAGATTACACAGTTCGCAGCTTCTCAGTCTGTGTATACTATAGTTGTTTAAGGGTCATTGTTCAAGATTCCTGTATTTTTGAGAGATTTTGAATTTTCTGACATACTTTTAGCTGTAGCTTCAAGTTAGTCCAGTCCTGCAGACATTTCAGTATGACAGGTTTTAGTGTACAGATTACCAAGACATTCCCCATTATTAAGTCCAAGAAAAAGCCAATTTTGTTTTGATTTCTCTGTTGCTAAATCAATGTGCATCTCTGCACTTTGGCTAGATTTTTATATGATTTTATTGTCATGTTGGCCATATAAGCTGGGATAAAGTGTACAGTTTTAGCAGTTGTGTTGTAGTTTTGATTTTGAAGCCCTTAAGGCTTTTGGTGGGTTTTGCTGCTTTTTGTTTACCTTTGAGTCTTTTTCTCTGACTACAGACAATTCCCTTGACTCTCCCAACAGGTCTATATATGCAGTAACAATGTTCAGGCTCGCCATCAAGTTATTGAGCTTGCCCGTCAGCTCAGTTTCATTCCTATTGATTTGGGGGCATTGTCATCTTCAAGGGAGATTGAAAACCTGCCTCTGCGACTGTTCACCCTGTGGAAGGGGCCTGTACTGATTGCCATTAGCCTGGCAACATTTTTTTTCATCTATTCTTTTGTCAGAGATGTCATCCATCCGTACATGAGAAATCAGCAGAGCGACTTTTACAAGATTCCCATTGAGATTGTGAACAAGACCCTGCCAATTGTTGCTATCACTTTGCTTTCTCTAGTATATTTATCAGGACTTATTGCAGCTGCTTATCAGCTTTACTATGGCACTAAGTACCGGCGATTTCCTCCTTGGCTGGACAACTGGCTCCAGTGTCGAAAGCAGCTTGGACTGCTCAGTTTTTTCTTTGCAGCAGTGCACGTGGTGTACAGCCTCTGCTTGCCTATGAGGAGATCAGAGCGGTACTTGTTCCTCAACATGGCATATCAACAGGTAAGAGTCTTTAGTTCAATAAGCCAAAAACGCCTTGGCTGGGTGCTTATGGCTCCTGAATACAATAATTGTGTTTTTCTTAATCTGTTCTACTGCTTTTGCCACAAAAGTTATGGGTTATCTTATGCATAGGTGGTGCCAGATAAGGAGACTAAAATAAATATCTGTGCATTTTGCTCACCTTGTGGGTAAATCTGCAGTCAAGTTTGTGATTGGGAGAATCAAGGACATGTCCTACTGAAATTCCTGATAGCAATAAACACAACAAGAATGTAGGATAGACAGAATGTAGAATGTAGAAGAATGTAGAATAAGAGCAACAGCAGGAAGATTCTGAGGTATGTTCCTTTCTATGTATACTTAAGACATGGGGGGAAGTATGTGTACCATAAGTTCATTTGCAAATATGAAAAGTATAAGATTCTGTAATCATGCTTAAAGATGCTTACTTCTATGTTCCAAAAAGGAAAAAAAGAAGATGCTGATATTTTGTAACATTTTGGACCAATGCTAAAAATACTTTATTCTTTTAAAATTCTGTGGACATCCTCTATTTCAGGCAATAGAAATTGACTCATAGTTTCCAGGAACAATTGATCTTGCATAACCCTGAAACATTCTCTGACAAATCTCTAGAAGAGGGTGTGATGCTGCTGTCTGTCAGTGAGACAGCTTATTGTAACCTTTAAAGTGGCAGAAAAGCAGCATTGCCAAAAAAACAGCATTGCCATTCACCACATAAAATCTGTAGGAAAGAGAAGTGATAGAAGAGAAAGGAAAACCAAATAAGGAAATAAAATCAAATGTAACAAATTAACAGGGAGTATCACAATCTCTGAAAGAGCTAGCATCAAAAACTGAACTTAAGAGAAAGGAAGGGCAAAACTGTAATAGGCAGCAAGAAACTGTAATTCACACTTAAAATTAGTAATTCTAGAGGATTCACTGGTACTTCTACTAAGAAATTATCTTAGTTTTAATGATACTGTAAAACTTTCATTTGCTAATATTTCTGGTGCACCTTTTTCCAAGGCGCGTTATATTGCAATAGTTAACCTGGAAGTGGAAAAAAAATAGAATATCCAAGTGTCTTAGTTGTTAAGGTCCTGAATTGTTTCTTTTTTCTAGTAAACCTCTCCAGTGAGAACCATCTTGGAAAATCTGATGTCAGTAGTGAAAGAGAGAAGCAAGCTTGGACTCAGAATAGAAAAGCTGAAGGAAACTATACTAAGCTATTTCTAAATGTAACTTAAAAATCTAAAATCTAATTTCTAAACTAAAAAGAAATTTCAGGTTTATCCAATTTACGTTACAGAATTTAAGTTTGCAGAGTCTGAAGAACATAGCTCCTTTTCTACAATGTATAAGAATGTGCAGAATTACCTGATTTTATAACAGTATTGTTGTAAATGGTATATAACGTAACATTTTCTTTTAGCATCTCATCTAAATTTCCATGTTTAACATATTTTTAATCTAGCAAGAACCAATACCATCAGTAAGGAAATAGTTGTTTTTCTCCAAGGCATGAGGAAACCTCTGAAATATTTGACCACATTTTATTGTCCTGTGACTGTGAACTTTAAGTCAGCAAAATAACTTCTGTTGGTATTTTTAATATTCTTTAGAATAAAGTTCATCCTTTCTGCTCTTTCATCAGGTTCATGCAAATGTTGAAAACTCTTGGAATGAGGAAGAAGTGTGGCGAATTGAAATGTATATCTCCTTTGGAATAATGAGTCTTGGATTGCTTTCTTTGCTGGCAGTAACTTCTATCCCTTCAGTAAACAGTGCCTTAAACTGGAGGGAGTTCAGTTTTATTCAGGTGTGTTACTTTTTTAATCAGGGGGTTTTGGTGTTAACAAGAATTCCTTGATCACAGTCATGATCAACATCATAAACAAAAGCTCATTGCAATGTGACAAGAGCCTTTTTTCCCTCTGTCTCTGGTAATTCAATAAAAACAACGATTACTTAACAAATATGTTACTGTGAAGGCATTTTAAGCATTTCATGAGTGTAGAACAGGACTTTTTATTTTACACTTGATCTTAAATAACCAACATAGCTAAGACCAAATGATAACTAATCAATTGTTTCTCTGTTCTTAGAACTTGCTAAATTCAAATTAGATAAATTTGGACAAACCTGCTAAATGAAGTGATACTGATGAGATACTTGTATAGATAGCTGCACACAGCTATTAAAATTGAAGACTTAATTTGCCCTGCAAGATTTGTATTGCACAACCCTCTGACAGCCACTGTGCAATGGTTAAGTTTTACTTCTCATCCACTGTGAGACTTGACACAGGTCTCAACTGCATTATTCCTATTAGCTGAAAATACCCACTAGTAAAATACGGAGCTTCGCTTTTTAAAATCAGAGGCTTTTCAAGGCCCTGGCACACCATCTGCTGCCTTCCTTCCTCAGGTAAATGCCTAGAATGTGCAAATGTAACCAGCCTAAAATACTGAGAAGCATGGGCTTTAATGAACAGCTCAATGCTTGCTCCTACACGTAACTGCCAGTAGTTCTAGGTAGCAGTCAGGTATAAGAAATTTTACTAGGATTCAGTCAGGTGAAAATTCCTAAGTGTGCACAGTTTTAGGGTTTGTTATGTTTTGTTTTCTGACTTTGGCTTTAGTACTGTAGTCTTAAGTCAGTCTTTTCTGATTAACATTTTTTTAAGCTTAGCCTAATAATATTGCCTAATTCTGAGTCCTGTTCACTTCAGAATGTGGGCACTGACTAAAATTCAGGGCTTGGGTTGTGCTTCATAATTTACAGGCATTTTAAAGAGAGTGGTGGGAAACATTTCAAAGGCTGTAGTTGTTTGAGGTCTGTCTATAATGTCTTCTCTTTTCCTTCTGATGTCCATTACTGGAAAACTGCAGGTAGACCTACAAAAAGTTTGCTGAAAGGTTTTTCAAAGTGGAGTTACCCTGATAGAACTGTTTATTCACGGTCATGGCTTTTGAGCCTTCAGAGAGACTAAATACTCAAGTGTATTGTTATAACATCTCTGCCATCTGGAGTTCTCTATGTGGGGACAATAGTACTGCTGTTGGGTGATATAAAACATTAGTGCAAAAGGGAAAAATATGTATTCACTTGTGAGTGATATGATGCCTTTATCCAGTAATAACTTCCAGCCACAAATACAGCACTTTTGTCTTACTTTTCTTTACTCATATTTTGAAATTTCAGGCTTGTGTGACTGAGTCAAAACCCACACAATAATCACAATTATGTATTTACAACTGCATATTTACTGCAGTTATTTCCACTGTAAACTAAGTCAAAATAGTTCCAAATCTAAATAATTATCAACTTTAATGACCCATCTGTCAGTATTTTGAGGAACCTGTTTGGGAATAAGTTGTTTGTTCTGGATGTATGTTACAATTCATACTGTATTATGTGCAGAAGATAACTGGTATTGGTAATGAACTATGATCATTTGCAATTCTTAATCACAAAAGTATTGAACTACTAAAATTTTCCTTAAAGATCATGAGTATTTACTTTTTCATTAATTCTCAGGATGTAAGTTATTCTTCATTTAGTTACTTGTCAAACAAAATCTTCTTGCTTTCTTCAATCAGAAAACAGACTTTCAGTGATTGCTTACTAGAGTAAAAGGAGTCTGTATTTCTGTATGTTTCACTGTCCCTAGTATGCAAGGAGAACAGATAAAATATTATAATACTTAGTCTCTTTTATGTTTTTCTTCTACTGAAGTTCAGTTCAGTGAAGGAAGATTAAACTTAAATTTCTCAATTTTTTCTATATCATGGGGATAAACAGCAGAACTTCTAACCTATCATCCCATTGCTGCTGTTATTTTCAGTTGGGTAAAGCAGATGGGAAAAGCTAGTCCTGAATCTCAGATGATTTGCCACAACAGCTGCTGGACTTGTTTCACATCTGACAGATGAAGAATCAGTTGGTCAGCTCACTCAGTGTCCCAGCTCAGCATTTCCCACTGAGAACAACACATTCTTGCTTGCTTGTCTTAAAATGCAGTTTCATCAAAATAAGGGTGTGGCCTCTTCTGAATAGTTTTACCACTAGAACATACTCTGTCTTGAGTCCTACTAGGAAAATCTGAGTTTATTAAAATGTACAGTATAGACTAGCCTTGTTCTAGTAGAACAAGCGCTAAACAGCATCTCCCCAACCTACAGCAGTTCAAAGAGTCTTCAAACACAGTGTTCCTAATACTCTAAAGAAACACCAGTTGTCAATATTTTTGCACAGAAGTAATTGCTGACTTTGATATCCCAAATTATTTTGGAGATGCCTCCATCTTACCTAGCCTGGTTTCAAACAGGTGCCAGCAGCTCCAGAAATTTCAGCCTGCTTCATCAAGGGAAAAGGACTTTGAGAGGACGAGTAGTGCAGGCTTCACTCATAGTATGCATATGAACAAAGTGAGATGTGAGAAGGTTTAATAGTGCAAAAGGAAATTACTCTGTCAGTCCTAGAAGGAGCTAAGAGACCAGCAGAAAAGAGGAATTGCTATAGTACAGAGTTGACTACTGTAAACCATGGTCTGATTACTTCATCTTGATTTGGAGAGAAACACTCATAACATCCAGATAGAGGGAACTACAGAATGAGAAAGTCATGAAGAGTTTTCTCAGTAGGAGTTCCTAGATGACTGAAACTTAGTGTAAAACTTTGCAGTCACATTAATGTAACCCAGAGCTGAAGTTTACTGAGAAAAGCAGCAGGGAAGAAAGCTGGGGCTGATAAACTAATGCATTGGTTTTCTTAAAACACTTCAGTATTCTTTTTCTCATCTAAACATATTTGGATAAGGAGCAAAGGAAGACATGGGCAAGAAATACAAAAGGATTCATATTTTGTCAGAGCAGGCAGAATTAACAGCTTAAACCAATACACTATAAACAGAAAAAAAGACATTTATTGAAACCTGTCCTTGACTGTTCACATAAAATACAAGGAAATTGAGAGTGTTGTCTGCAAGCTATCCTGCACTGGTTCCTTCTGTCTAGTGAGGAAAGTTAAACTGTAAATATATAATGTAAACATAAATGATTGCTACATTTGTTTTCCAGTCTAAGATTTCAAGTCCAAACCCCATCATTTAAAGTGGCACTGGACAGAGCAGACTGGTTTTGAAAGCTGAGCTTCATAGTTTTTAGCAAAAAACAACACAAATCTGCCACTTGAGGGGTAGGAAGCTGACTTTTTTGTAGATATTCCTTTTCTCTGCTAGCCCAATCCTAAAGTTTTATGATGGCAGTGTGAGTAGAATATTTCTCATGCATACACTTTGAGGAAAGGCTGCCCTGCCTTAGTTCTCCCACAAGAATAGGGTACTTTTCCCCCAGAGTAAGGTAGACTGAAGCATGAGTATTTAGCAAGTTCATGGATAAGATTCCAGTCAGAAGTTACTACAAACAGTATTTAAGTTTAGCAATAGCCTGTAACACAGAGAATCTGAAGTATATCTTGCATAAATGGCAAATTTAGAAAGTATCTTTTGTGTATATAAATTGCTGGACCATTGTGAATGTAGAAATTCCTGAAGCAGATTTGCCCCACAGCACAGTTTTGTCTCTAAATATATACATCTTGCTGGTAACATTTCAGGGCTTTTTCTCTTTCATCTTTCCTGCTCCATTAAGTTTTGTTGGTTCCTTTCTCAAACAATACCAGTTTGTCTAATTTATCAGTAGCCTTGGCTGGAAATCTCCCAGATTGACTAAAAGCTGACTTTGATCAGGAAGGAAAAGAAACAAAACAGGGAGAACTTAGAGAAAAGCTAAAAGATTTGGGAGTCCATAGGAAATGTGTTAATCTATTACTCAGCTTTCAGGAAATACAGTATTATGGAAGAGAAGAAAACAAAGCAGCCAAAGATACTCTTCCACTTTTCGCGGCAGCCATCCTAAAGCCCAGGCAGAGAGTTGCCAGGAATTGCAACTGATTTTGCTGCTTACTGCACTGTTCAATGTAAATTTATTAGTGAAGAAACGGTATTTCTTCTTGCTGCTTTCAGAAGTCCTCTGCGCTTAAATGGATTATCATCTGGAGCCCAGTACTGGTAATTAAGGGCCCAGTTGAAGACCATAGCATTAGTATCTGACAGAAGCTATAGCAATCTCTTTGTTGGTTTTTTAGATGTGTGGTTGAAATTGTGTAGTACACACTAGCACATGCTCTACCAACAACTTCAGAGAAGCATATGGCAACTCTTCACAGGGCAAAAGAAAAAAGAACTTAATAAAAGTGCATCATAGGTTTTTCTTGTCCTTTTGTTGTTAGTTTAAAATATACTGGATGTACTTCTTAGTTTTCATTTTGACCATTAGATAGACATATACAGATGTCTCAAAACTACATCTTGCAAATGGAATTAAAATAAGCACTAAAATAAAATAACTGGAAATGAATGTATAATATTTCCCTTCTGTTTCTTTTTTCAAGAATTGTTATATTTCTCATCAGTAATCCTGATGAAGAAATGGGGGATATGATTCACTTTTGCCGTTCTCCCTGCTGGCAGTTATATAACAATGAATTCAGGACAGTCATACCAACAAAAATCTGCAACAACATATTAAAACATCAGGTTTGATCGTATTGTTCGCTGTCCAAATTTCTTCCCAGAAGTTTTGTTCAGATACCACATATGCCATTTTCATATCCTCAAGTGTTTGTCTAAATGTTCTGTTTACTATGGCATATTTTGGGAACAAATTATTTTTTTAAGAAAAAGTATGCACCATATCTAAAGGTAAACAAAATGGCCCTGAAACCATTGGCAAAAAAAGATACATAAATATTGGAAAGTCAAAAAACAGGGTAGCAATCCCAAGAAATTAAAAGAAATATTTTCCTTTTATACCATTATACCTGTGAATCCTTGCAAATAGTATTAGCTCAGACATTCTTCTTGCCTTAGAAGCTGCTTAATCTTGAAGTAGAAGGGATTACTTCTTTCACTACCTATTACAGACCCTTAGGCTGCATTTTTCTTTGCTTCTCTGCTTGCTGGAATTGGACCATACCTTGGTAGCCAGTCACCTTTCTTAATGCTCATTCCCTGTTTCAATGATTTTCTACAAATGTTTCCCAGCCAAGTTAGTCATTACATCAGCTTTGGCCAGAAAGAGTTTTTTCTTCATTTGATCCCCACCAGAAGTCAAAGCATAGTAGTCTTCTTTTGTCATGGTTTGGAAAAGTTAAATTGATGCATTGTCAAATCTGCGAAGCATTACAGCTACAGGATCCTTTTTTAAAAAGGTGGATTCATGGAACTGGTGAGTGACCCCTGTTATCACCACCTTTTGTGGCAAGCTCTAGATTTATGTGCTGAGAGGTCCTTCCTCTGCAGGCTGCTGTGGAAGCCCTCTCTTTCACCTTTTATCCAGCACTGCTGGTTATGGTAAACTGCAGCACTGCTTTGTGCTGGTATGCCCAAGCCCTGCAGTTCAGATATTCCCATTAACCAGTCAGCAACAACTGATGGAGAAGGTAAGGGATGGTTTATGCTAACATCAGACAAGTGGATGTAGGCCTTTGTGAGGCAGAAGTAAGCTGTGCATCTCAAAGTGATAAAAACATGCAAGTTTAGGCCCAAATCTCTTCCAACAGAATTGCATTGTTCCATAACAAGGAACTATCCTCATATTTAAGAAATAGGAAACTTAATTTCCAATCACAATGGATGTTGTTCTAGTAACTACTCAGGATTGTTGTTACTGGCATACCTATCCTGAAGTTGGCTTCCATTACTTAGAATTTGGGCAGACATCATTTCAGCTTTGACTAAGGCCTGTAGATATTAGGAGAGATACTCTGTAAATCAGTGCTCAGTAGAGAGTGTAAATTTCAGAATGTTAATGTAGTAATGTGCCCCCTGTTGATGGAGTAAACAAGTTACCCTTTGTCTCCTTAAAAAGGAAAAAAGCCCAGAAGTTTCTCTCCTCAATTTGGTTAAAAGACACCTCATAGAACAACTTAAGCATAGCTAATTGGACAGGAGCCAAAAAGTCCCGCCTAAGCATAGCAAGGACAAGAACCTCTTGCCCTGGCTCGGTTTTTCTCTGTAAAGAGCTTTTTTATTTTGCCTTTTATTAAAACTTTTAGTTTTCAACACTGTCATAGGAGCAATCCTGCTTCTTTTATGCCACCTGAGGTAGCTGAGCTATCAAGGGTATAATGCTTATCTCTGAGAGCTTTTAAGACCTGGCTTGAAGAGAAAAAGCATTATGTTAACTTAAAACCATATATTGCTACCTTAATGTAGTGAATAGGTAAGAGATTTTAACTTGATGTTTAATAGAAATGTTAAAATAATCCATATCATGTATTATAGCTGTCAGGTGAAGGACCAAGTGCTATTATATTTTTTTTCCTGTTTTCTCTTTGTTTTCTCTTTCTTCACAGTCTACACTTGGATACATTGCTCTGCTTATAAGTACTTTCCATGTACTGATTTATGGATGGAAGAGAGCTTTTGAAGAAGAGTATTACAGATTTTACACACCACCAAATTTTGTTCTTGCCCTTGTTCTGCCTTCCATTGTAATTCTAGGTAAGATCATCTTACTTTTGCCTTGTGTAAGTAGGAAACTGAGGAGAATTCGAAGAGGATGGGAGAAGACCCATGTTTTAGAAGAAGTAAGTGGGTCTGTTCCACATCTCTCCCCAGAAAGGATAACTGTAATGTGATGATATTTGTTAACACTGTTGCACATGTTTGGGCTTTGTTTCCTTTGTCATAAACTGGTGTTTTTAACAGTTTAGTTAAATAGGAGTCTTTTTAAAGTCTCTTGCTTGACATATAGTACAAGCTCTTAACCAAACTATGAGATATTTATAACTAGAAGATGACTACTTCTGATAAATACAAGAATATTTTTGTTTGGATTACAGAGGGCAGATGATTATGAAATAAAAAATTTAATGTTCCTTTGCACAGTTATATCACAATAATATTTTATTAGAACCAGGCTTTAAGGATATTTTTTTGCCTTAAAGCATATGTGTCAGAGCGCTGCTTATTAATATGACATTTTCTGGGCAGTGTTTCTGCTATTAAAACCACATTTCTGGGTTAATGATTTCAGAAGATAAAGTAAATTATTTAGGAAATAACCAGGGTTTGAAACAAATTAATTTGTAATGATTACAGAATGACAGAATGCTTTGAGTTGGAAGGGACTTTAAAGATCAGTAAGTTCCAATGCCCCTGTCATGGGCCTTGACAAATTTCACTAGACCAAGTTGCTCAAAGTCCCATCCAACCTGGCCTTGAACACTTTGAGGGACTGGGCAACCACAGCTTCTCTGGGCAATCTGTGCTAGTGCCTCAGTGCCGTCACAGTAAAGAACTTCCTCCTAATACCCAATCTAAACCAACTCTCATTTAGTTTATAGCCATTCCCCCTTCTCCTGTCACTACATGCCATTGCCCTTTCCAGCTCTCCTGCAGGCTCCCTTCAGGTACTGGAAAGCTGCAATTAGGTCACCCCTAAGCCATTCCCTCCAGGCTGCACAAACCCATTTCTCTCCACCTTTCCTCACAGGAGAGGCTCCCCAGCCCTCTGATCATCTCAGTGGCTCTGCAACAGGTCCATGTCCTTCCTGTGCTGGGACCCCAGAGCTGGGTGCCGTGTTCCAGGTGGGGTCTGTCTCACCAGAGCAGAGCAGAGGGACAAAACCTCCCTGCCCTGCTGCCCACGCTGCTTTTGGTGCAGCCCAGGACACGTTTGGTTTTCTAGGCTGAGTGCACATGGCTGGGTCATGTCCAGCCTCTCATCCACCAGCACCCCCAGGTCCTTCTGGGCAGGGCTGCTCTCAATCCCTTCATTCCCCAGCCTGTGCTGATACTGGGGGTTACCCCAGCCCAGGTGCAGCACCTTGCACGTGGTCAATTGTATTGCACATGTACAGTATATTTATTTGTGTGTGGTTTTACACCATTCCATGATTTGAATATGCAAACCCAGTCTCAATTATGGTATGACTGTACAAGCAAAGGGTATTATTGCACTAAACCATCTTTTTTTTTTCAAAGTATTAAGTAGGATTTTAGACCTTAGGCATCTGTTTATTTCCATACATCATATAATGAAGATTCAAAACAGTGCTATACATTTATAGAAAGATATGTGTGTAAACTAGTTTTTGATTTTTTAATAATTTTGAAATATGAGGAAATATTTTAAAACAAAAAGAAAAGCTGAGAATTCAGCAACAATAAAAATCCATTTTCACTGTGAAACTTCCAATATATTGGAAGCATCACAATACTCATGTTCTGTATGTGTCGACACTGGAGTTTCAGTTATTATATATGAATTTTCCAGAATGTGTCTTAAATTCTTAGTATCTTTTTGTGCAAATTCAATCTTCTATTTTTATATAAAGGTCTAACTTTTACAACAAGTGTCTCTGGGATATGCCTGAAGTTTTGAGAAACCAAATTATTATTCTTTTACTTAAAAATCGCTAAACCTTGACATGTGCATTTCCTGTTGGATTCTACATTATGTTCACAATTACTTATTACTACTGCTGTGTCAGTCGTAATTACTCTTCTCTAACAAAACAACCAAACACAACTCATACCTTCAGGCTGCTACTGCTTAATTAGCAAAACCTCTATTTCAGTGAATCAGATTGTGTATTTGGTCCTAATTTTCTTGTATTAAATTATATTTTTAATCTATATTTGCACTGTTTAAAACCTCTAATTATCTTAGCTGAACCTTCTCTTACTATTTATTGCTTTGTAAGAATTTGTCCTATCACGCATCAGAAATACACAGAATTAAGCTTGAATTTATCCTTAAACATCACTGGTCCTGTAAATCTCATTATTTCTGCTTGTAATAAAACAAACAGCTTCACAGACAAAGAAGATTCTAGAATCAAATTCTGCCCCAGTTATGCCAACCTAAGCCTAAAGAATTCATGTTAGTTGTTCTTAATTTAATTTAAAATTCAAAATATCTACAACAATTTTACTTTTATTCTAGTATCCAAATTCCCCAAACTTACACATCAAGCCTGTGTATATTCTGGGTTTGTTACAAAATGAGAGACAGTTGAATTTCCTTTCATTTTAAGCATGTTCAAATCTAGAGATGAAAAATAAAATACTTGCATGATGTTTTTTCACCATTAAAGCATTTTTATATGTCTTTATACATGTTTTGTATTGAAAGGGAGGCCAATGGATTCTTGAAAATGGAGGTCTGTGAATACATTTTTTTAAAAAAACAACTATGTTATGTGGGTCAGCAGATATTTGATACTTCATTTTCACAAATTTTCAATTTCAAGTAGTTGGAAAGGTCAGATTTATCTTCCTTTTTAAGCCTTGCTGAGGAGTCAATTGGAAGAAAAATAATTAATTTTATTTTGCGATTTTTGGAAAAATAAATCATAACAGCTGTAATTGTCCAGGCTAAGGTCTTTGAGACTTGTCTTCAATAGCTGACAAGTGGTAGATGCTTCCAAAACCAAAGCAGATGTCCAGTGTTTTTTTCCCAAATTCAATTTCTCAGCCTCTTGGAAATCAATAATTTTGGATTTGAGACAGGTGCTTCCTCTGGATTACTGTATTTACTAGCTACGTTCTCCAAAAATTTCCCAAATGTTTTAGAAATTTGAAACTTTCCTATTTTTTTAACAGAAAAATAAAGAAGGGGAAAAAGGTTCAATAAATCTATCAAATAAATAAATAAATGTTTGCATTCTTTCTTTTTTTCCAAAACCAAATAAGTTTGTTTCAGGGTATTTTTTTTATTGTTCCTCCTCCAATATGCAGCTATTTTAGTGATACTGGTGGTGATATACAAGTACAACACTTTTTCATCAAACATTCTAGACATCAACTGAAAACCCTGTTGTTGCTGGAGACAGACAGGAGCCTAAACTAGTAAAAATGAGATTTTCACATAAAAATGAAGAACAAGAAACAATTATGACTTCTAACTTAACTTTGTCTGTAATGGCATTCCAAAAGGGGTTTATTTCTTAAAAGGCTTGCAGAATTGCATGTCCTGGACTGTTTCCTCTTTCATATTGCAGAGTGGAACCACACAAGGCTGAAGCATTGTGCTTCGTTCCTTTAAATAAAATTAACTTTTAAAATCTTAGAACATATCAAATCTTGGATTTTAATGGGATAAATACCATGCTGTGTTCTACCCCAGTCCTACACATGAAACCTAATTAAAATCACTAGAATGGGCTAGTATAACTGAGAGTAGAATTTCATACCTCTGAACAGATTTAGGCAGAAAGTATTACTGTTGACAGTCTGACTACATTTGAAAATTAAATATGCTGCTGTTATTTTATGGTAATTTTACATTTCTGTAGAATATGTAATTAACATTCATGTTCCCTACAATTATTTAATTATTTTGATGCAATAGTGATAATGTTGCAGAATTATGATATTGTACTAACTGAAAGTTACTGTCAAAGTCCATAGATATTGTACTGTAATGCATCCACTGACAGTATATGCAGAAATGTATTGGCCCTTTTCCTATGCAAAAAGTTACTTCATCATTAAATTTCTTCAACAATTATTAAACTGCTAAATTTCAAACTGCCAAAGATGTCTGGAGAGAGTAATGATGAGTCATTCCTATTTTCAAATTGTATGCAGAAAATTAAAAATGTGTTTTAATATTATATGTTACTTGAAAGGTTGAAATATTGAAGTATTAATAAATAGACAATATTTTAGATCAACTATATGAAGGCATTTTGTGAAATATTTGTGCTACAAAAAGGACATACGGTTTCCTGTTAGGCCATGTATTTACTTCTAACTGGAATAGCATGTTGACTTGTTATTTAATTTTGTAGTGTTCTTTAAGGACCAATTCATTCTAACAAGACTCTGTTAAACCTGAAGGTAAATGACTCTCATGCACTTGGCAAATTTTATATCCAGTATATGTTTCATCCAACAAGGGATCTTCATTCATGTGACCAAACATATTGATTTCTATAAACTCACCATAGCACATCTCATTGGAAAAATAACTGAGGCTAATTGTTTAGTTTAGATTGCCTAAATATAAACAACTAAATTCATTTAGACATCTTAGTTACTTAGAAGAATAAATACATATTTTGAGGAATAGCCTGCTATAAAATTATTTTTGTGTAGCTTTATATAAATTGCTTTACTGCCTAATGAAAATACATAATGAAATAAACCTAATTTATCTTAATTATTGTACAGTTAAAAAAATAGTGCTTGATATGTGATACAGAATTGTACACACATTATAAAATGAAGACCTCTATGTGTTTACCAACAGGTTATTTGTTTTCCATGGATATTAAGGTGGTCTTTCTTAACACTGTCTAAAACAGAGTTCTATCATAGGCTCCATGTGTCTTTAATTTTATCTTAAAATTCTATTAACTGTTGCAACTATGTACAAGTTAATGAAGTGCACATGTTCTTGAATTATTTAGAGCTTTTTAGTTATGTAGAGATTAATTCTTTTGTAATTGTTTTGGAAGTTCTTTAGCTTGTGGTAATGGTTACTGTGAATTGTTGCCACATTTAATTTTTTGTTCCAACACGGCAAATTATGTGATGTGCCAAGAATAATTTTATTTAGCATTAATTGACTGTAAAATAGTGTGTTTCTGTGTTTAAGTCTGTACGGTATTAGCTGTCCAACTGGCATTAAAGGAAATAATTAATTAATGTAAGGCAATGAGTTCCCCAGTGGCAACAAATTTCATAAGTATGAATATAGTTAGGAAACAGCTTTCCTCTGAAGGCTAGATATATCAGGTGCATAAAAATTAGATAGATTGATTTTTTCAGTGTAATATTTTCACATATGCAGTGGTAATGAATGCATATGTATAGTTCCTTGCAGACAGTGCATCTCCAAATACACAAGGTTTTGATTTCTTGGCTATTCATCCTGTAGTATTTTCTATCAACATAATGAATAATGTTGCAGTACTGATGTTGTATCACCATATGATACTGCTTGAATTAATTAGATTACAGCCTTTAAAATAAGTGACACATTTAACTGACTTGAATAATGACCTCTGTCATTATATATTGTTTCTCATGCCTTGTTGGCAGTGTCTTACAGTAAGCATAATATGTCTCCCATGTGTAATATTCTCTTTGTAGTTGTGTTTATCAGACTGTTTGTGCTGTCTCTCTGAACAGGGCTATTATTAGTAATGCTCTTAGCTATTTTTCCATAGACTGTGTTTTACACAAAAATCAATAAAAAATCAGTGTAAGGTATTTGCTTTTTCTTCTTATGCAGAATAAATTTTAGCTTGTGTTTCTTTCTTTTGTTGCATGATTTTGAGGATGGGCATTTGCTATTTGCCAAGGGCAGCAGAATCCCTGTAGTCGAACTTGCATAATGTAGCTTTCATCCTAAATTTTAAAAGCTTCATTTTGAAGAAGGTGCACAGTGAGCAAAAGGAGCTTTGCAATTGATCTTTGGAACAGTGAGCCAACAAGTGACATGTGACTTAAGCTTATAATTTACAGACTAAATTGCCCAATTTAGGTATATTCTCTACACATTTGTCATTCAAAACATGGAGCCACCAAAGTTGAAATCACTTGGGCAACAATATAAATAAATGTAAGCAATTTTTTTTATATAAGCTTTAAAACTTTGAATACATACAACTTCAGTTCCTATGTGGACACCAAGGGAAAAAATATATATAATCCAGCTTTTTCAGCTAAATGCCTGAAGACATACAAGCATTGTCAGCACAATTAATCTCAGATGCTTAACAGAAAATCTTGTTCCATCCAGTGTAAGCCCTGATACAAAACAGAATGTTCACAGAAACAAATATTTAAGTAGAGCATGGAAGGGCCAGTAAAGTGGTTATAGTAATGGAGAGATGTGTGTACATGGACTGATTAAGAGTGTCCAACACCAGCTCCAAGGCTGGCAACTGCACTGTCGTCACATCATGTGAAGGCACTTTTTATAAATGTGCTGCAAGTCCTGCATTTGTATGACCTGTGTTCTATAATCACAGCTCACGATGTCATGGATGTCAAAGGGGCCACTGCATTTTCTAAACTCAGAGTCCTATACTATGCTAGGCTATAATTTTGCCTAAAATTATAGAAAATTAGTAGACATTTTTATTAATTTCTACTAAAAGCAGAATGTGCATGGGTGTTTTTTGTGTATACACAAATACACAATATTGGGTATTTTGCCTTTGATGGAAAGAAAACTCTATAGCGTATGTGGGTACTAAATGTGAGATGCACCTTATTTCTGCAGAAGGCAAGTATGGGAGGGGTGTAGCATGCAAGCTGGGAAAAATGAAAATAAGGACTATGTTGGTTATAGTTGGAACCATAATGTTGTCTTTGTTGATTGTTATCAATCACTTCTTTTCATAAAAAAGCTATCTGGAGATTTAAACAGCTATGTTAGCATTTAATACATTTATTCACATATTCAAATATTTGTTTGGAATCACTGTAGTTAAGTATTTGTCAATGAAAACCGAGGTTGGCATCAAGAATGCTTGAAAGACTTGGGATATGTGCACACCCAACGTGACACGTGTGCAACTTGCCCAAAGTGTATCCAGATCCTACGACTGGCAGCTGAAGTGAGCAGTCCTACCTGTGAGTGCACCAAACACTGTGTTGCCCTTTAATCTCAGCTGTCAACTAAACCTCAAACAGCTGCTCACTGTTTGCAAGTAGAAGATACCTACATCCCCTCACCCTTCTGTCCCGGCTTTTATTACTTTTTTGTATTGGTCTATGCAAGGAAAAGGTTGCTTTTGCCCTTTTCCTCGCTGCCAGGCTACCCCAAGAAGCACTTTCCTATCTGGGGTTTGTCATGGTGGCGTCTCATCGAGGGTTTTTTCATGATTAGTTGTTACGGACCCACCCTTCCAGCTGCCCAGCATGTGGGAGCCGCCGAGCATCTGCCCCGGACGGGGTGGGAAATGGTTTTCTCGCCGAGGTCGCGTTCACAAATAGCAGCCCACGAAGTGACTCTTCTGCCCGGGTGGAGGAGGGCGTCCCACGCGGGGGTCGCGGCAGAGCCGTAGCAGCGGAAGGCGGCAGGAGGGCAGGGCCGCGCAGGCTGTGGCGGTGCGGGCGGGCCGGGCCTCGGCGCCGCTCCCATGGCAACGGCCGGGCCGTGCTGCCGCCGCGGCGGAGCCACCATGGCCTCGCTGGCCGCGGCTCACCCCCCCGCCCCACGGGCGGCCTCTCGCTACCCCGCTCTCGGCCCCTCTCGCAGCGGCGGCGAGAGGCGCACGAAGGGCCCTGACGCAGCCCAGGTGAGCTACCCCGCGGGCAGGGGCACCCCCAGCCCCGGTGCTGCCCCTGCCCCTGCCCCTGCCCCTGCCCCTGCCCCTGCCCCTGCCCCTGCCCCTGCCGTCTCTCTCGGGCTGAGAGCAGCCCTTATGTGTGCTCTGCACACGGCTTGAATTTACGTACTCCTGAGTAAATTCATGTTAGTTTAACACGGCTGTTTCACATTTTAAACGCCTTAAAAGCAAAATTTAAAAAAAAAAAAAAAAAAAGGTTAAAAGTGTTGCTTTTTCAGGATACACAATCGAGGTCAGTGGATTTGAATCACGTCATCGCACTACTCCAAGATTCGGGATCAGTAAGTAACCCTGGTACCTTGCCATCTCTGTTACACAGGTGGTAACGGGGTTTTGACAGTTTCTTTAAACAGTTACTTCAGCACCCACCCTTAATAAACTCATATGGGTTTATTATATCCAACACAGGTAGCTGGAGCTACAGAGCACAAAGATGAGTATTTCTTCTGGTATTTGAATGCTTCTAAAGATGATCATTGTTACTAATGAAAATGTGTCAATTATGGGTTTATATTAAAAAAAAAATCCATAGAGAAAGAGAAGATCACACAGGAACTTAAAGACAAAAGCATGACCATTCAAAAACTAGACATGCAGAATTTCTATCATTTTTGAGAATTTTAGAGTACTGAAACCTATAGCTGGGAAATAGATGTACATACAACCTCATTGAAAGTATGTTGTGAATTTATGTAATTGCCCAAGTTAACTGCTAACAGTTCTCCAGGGAGATGAATTTAAATGAAGGTGAAATATACAAAGGTCAATGTTGAAGAATAAATACAACTACCTACGCACACAGGAGAATCATCATCTCATGGGCTTTCACAAATGATTTTTTAGTCTCCACAAGATGATTTGGCAGATTAAATTCACTAAGACATCAAATAATTTTGATCCAAAATATGGATAATTTATGCTCTTAAACAAGGACCCGATTAAACCTAGTATATTTTAAATTAATGCCCCACAGAGAAGTAGTTATATCTTCCCCTGTTCCCTTTTTTTTAATACAGAGCTGATGGAATAAACTTACTGACTGAAGAAAAAAGTGCCAGATGATAGTGTTTACTGCTCCTGTAGAAAGCATAAAATATATGATAAGATGCCTATAGGATTCTGGGCTTGTAGACTCCTGAAACAACTTCCTGGCCTGACTCAAGTAGCAGGTGCTCAGGAGAGATGAAATGAATGCTGCGCATCACTGACACAGCCTGACATGTCCTCACTTCAGTTGTTTTCAGCTTTGAATTTGAAGGCTGTTTCCTAGTGGTGCAGAGCAGTCTAAGCCACTTAGATCTACATGCTTCCACATTGATGTTGTGTGTGACATAGGTTTGATTTTCTTAGTTGCTTTACAAAGAATCACAAAGAATTTAAGAGAAAGAGTCGACACGTTTGAACAGGAGTTTTTGAAAGCCTCTTCAGTTACAAGAGAACAGACTTCATACTTAGAAATGAGGCTTCATCATGGAGTTAATCCTGCTTCAAAGCACTTTGAGAATGTTGTTGTGTCTTGTAAACTTTTAAATCTGATTTCCACTTTCATTTAAACTTAAAAGGGGATAAATATAATCATTTAAGGTTCTAGGGCAAAAACTACAATTAAAACCCGCTTTTCATTCTTTTACTTAAGAAAGAGTTGGAAAAAGAGCAGCTGAAAACTCTCAAGAAGGTAGTCAAGCATTTTGAAAATGGACTTGTATCCTTTTTGCCACTCTAGAATTCTGAAGTCATGGTGTTTTATGTATGGTAATAGTCTGACTATTCAGTAAAATATTTGATGCTGTACTGTGTTTCCCCATGGAGAATAGGAGTGATCATATACATTCTCATCACTGGCCTCCTTGTGTGCACACAGCCAAGGTTGGTAGGTTGGCTAGATTCTTGGATATTAGAATCATTTGTCACAAAATTCAATAGAGAGTTCTCACCTGCACAGTGGCTGAAAGTGTCCAAAATGTAACTGGTGTACTTTAAACTCTGAATAGAAAAGCATAATAATTGCCACTACTTAAGAAACAGCGGATAAAATAGCAAGATTAAAAAGACTTCCAGTAAGGAGACATTTTAAAGAAAAATGAAGTCAGACTAACTTATCTGTACAGTACAAACTGAAATAATGAGAAGTACTAAGGAGGGCGTTGCATGTGGAAAAATGTTATTAATTTCATACAGTTCAGATAATTGCACAGTGATTTAAGGTATCGCATTACAACTGAGTTGTGTATTTAAAGGCAGTTTCTGTGAGTCAGTGGATTGGTAGTAACTTCTCCGTCTCAGTTCAGCTTTGATTTTGTGCCTTTACCCTGAAATTAAATAATTTCAATATGTATTTGGGTCCAGATTTTCAAATTTCAGTTAGTCACTTGGGACTAGAGGAGAAAACAATTGAAATATTACAAGCCTGTCTCAGAATTTAGATAGGTAAATCTGACATTGTGATGTAAAAACTTTTCATCCTCCATTTTTAGAAATTTAGTGCTTAGCTTCCAGTGAGTTCAGCTGAGAAGACACCTAAATCAGATTTGCAAAAGTTGTACTTATGTAAAAATAAGGCTGCTTTGAAAAGTTTAAGTATTGACTCATACTTCTTTTAAACACCTAACTTTGTAAACATTGGTCTTATTTTTTCTTGGCTTTGTCTTTGAACTGTGATGAGCACAGTTTTCAGCTTTTTCTTCTGATTCATAGTGGTATAGGTGATCTGATTTCCTTAATTTCACGTGAAAAGCCACTTAAGGATGTAGCACAGGTTACTGAAATTCTTAACCTGTGTGCAGAAAAAATGAATGAACAAGAAGCTTTCACTGAGCCTTTATGTGAACTTATTAAATTGTTTGGGTAAGTACCTCAGCCCCTCTTTTAGAGATCTAAATACTGCTTTTTAACAGCTTTATACATTTCTAAGGCAAGTGACATATCTGTACAGGATTTTTCTACAAAGCACCTCTTTCTGCAAGGTATCCATTTTATCATTCTTCCTTTTCATCAGCTGTCTTTTACTTGTGTCCAGTTTCTGGTGACATGAATGAGGAATCTATTTTAGCAGTTCATTATCTGTGCACTTACATGTTACCTAATTCAAAACTGTGTTGTACTTGGCCCCAGCTTGCTTGGAAGCAAGGTTCCCCAAGGTCTCTTATTGCCTAAGTCAGTCTGGGACTGCTGGCCTCAAAAGATTCAGCAGCTAAGTGGTACTGAGGTGTGTTTTGCTGTTTTAGACAAGTTCTTAAGTGAGTTTAAAAACTTAGGGTGACACAAAGACACTCTAATACCTGAAGGTAAGCATTACAAAATGACAAGCCATATTACAGGAGAGAATGAACCTCAAAAGGATTTAGGATTTATATTTAGTTTAAAAATGTATTGCATGAACTTTAGGGCAATTTTGTTGTCGTACTGTATTTAAGGTAATCTGTAGAATAGAATTTAGGTGTTATCCATACTTGTCAATAGTTTTCTCCTCCGTAGTAATTCAGTAAAGTTATTTATGGTGTGCTTGTAGCTACAGTTACTCCTGTATTTAATTTCATTTGAGGAGAATAAGGAAGAGGGAAAAAAAAAAAATCACCAGATAGAAAACTAGTGGAAACTAGTGGCATAGTAAAACAGATATAACAGATATTCAGGTAAATTTTTACATAGGTTCCTGTCAGCTGTTATGTTTAATAAACACAGAACTTCTCAGCTGATTTTTTTAGTTCCCTAAGCACCCTGAGATGTACTGCTTTTTCTTTGCTGCCACACAGTGGGGAATGAGGAGGTACATCATGGAGTTTAATTTTCTCTGGTGTTTGCTAGAATCATAATGAAACTGAGCATGAGTGTATGAAGTCAGTAAAATGTAGCTGTGAGACTTTTCCTCTTTTAGAGCAGTTCAGCACTAATTGTGGTTTCTGCAATGAATATATTTTAGAAAATTGCACTCTTGAGTTTTGCTTTAAGTTCTGTACTATGGAAATTCCACCACAATTCACTACTACTTCATATGACAGAGAAGCTTTTAACCAGAGGCAGGGGCTGGTTTTTTTGGGGTTTTTTTTTTTAGAATTAAGTTTCAGATACATTAATTTCTCCAGTAAAATATCCCATTATTTTGTAACTGCATCTGTTTGCCTGTCTTCTTCCCCCCCCTTTTTTTTTTTTTCAATGTCTTTTTTTCTATCTCCCCTGCCTCACCCAGTATTTATTCTGTTGTTTCCTCTCCCCTTTCTTTTTCTCTGGCAGTGTTTATAAAGGTAAACCTACCAGAAAGCTGCTTCTACAGTACGTATTGCAGAGACCTTAGGATAATATTGTAATGTTTACTGTTAGACAGTTTTTAGCACTTATATGTTTATGTCATATCTGAGTATTTTGAGTATGTTATTGAGTATTTATTAATATCCTGTTTTTAAAAATAAATTTGTTGTTGTGCTATTTGGACTCAGTTGATTTGGTTTACTTTTATCCATTTCAAGAGGTCTTGCCCAGAGATATGATCCCTTTTTTCCACCTCTACACATGTCTGTACATAGCCTAGCTCTGTAATAGCCTGATAGTGTCTAGATTGTAGGATTTAGTCTTCCACATTTAAATGACATTTGTTTATTCAGCATGTCTTGTTGCATCATATTTGAATTATGAAAATAGTATCTATGAACATTTACCACTAATTGCCAACATGTGATTGCAGATTATGAAGCTTTCAGTGTAGAATCAGCATTGCAAAGAACGCATTCATCCTAGAAAAGGTGTCCTTAACTGAAAAACTTATCAAGGAGGAAGAGAACAGCTACTGAATTTTTCTGGTGAGTTGATTAAAACATAGTTGTAATATTTTCAATTTTCATTTTGCAGGTTACCATTTCAAAAAAAGAAATCATCTGATGAAGTAAACTATTCCGTTGAAGTTTCACAATCCATTGCACAACTGGGTGAGTGTAATCTGATATGCCACAATAAAATTATTATTATGCCACAATAAAATCAACTGTATTATTAGCATGATTTTAATTTATTGTTACTCCTTAGTAAATGTAGGTAATTTCTTTAAATTATTCATTCAATCCTCTGTGATTTTTTCATATTAGAAACAATTTTTACTTTGATCTGCAGCTAACCTGAAGATTGGCTAGCAGAATTACCTATTTGCCAATGTCGAAAGCCACATGAGAAAATGTTATCAGTGCAGATGAAGGAGTAAATGTGAATCTAGTGTGTTTAATTTCATTTTGATCTGAGAAATGGGGGTATCACTGTAAACACTGAAACCTGGGATGCCAAGAACACGTATCCTTACTGCTTCTATGCTCCCTTTATTTCATATCTTATCTGCTTAGAAGAGTTTCCAGTGACGTGGTAGTGATGACAACAGCTTAGTGTAGTAGCTTAGTAGCTTTCCTCAGAATTCCACAACTTCTGGAATAACATCCAGTGCCTTATAAGTGTCTGCAGCTATAAAGCAGAGAAGGTAACTGATTAAATTTATGCTACTCCTCTAAGATGCCTTTGTCCTCTCCAGTGTGGGGAGTCTCTGCCTCTTGAATATTTTATAATGAAACTTTGCATGAAATTACAGATTTGTAGGTAATACTAAGTGCTGTGAAAAGAAGAATACTGTGTTAAGAATACTTTCTAAAAAAATTATAAAGTCTGTTAATTACATTTATTTCTATTTTTGACAGGTTACTTGATGAGAGTGCCAAGCTCTCAAGTTAAAATACAAATCTGTAAGAGTATTGTTAGCTTTTATAATATGGAGCTACTAGGAAAACTACTTTCAGGTAAAGCAGGGTATTTTTATTTTTTGATGATCCCAACTACTTTGAAATGCCTCTTTTAATTAGCTATAGATTAATTTTTCTTTATAACTCTGGTTACTGTATTTCATATATTAAATATATAACATTGGCAAATGTATAATTAACATGTTTTAATAGAGGTGCATATTCTAAGTATGAAATAAGTTCATCAGTGTGCAAGGAATTAATTATTACACTTACAAAATTAGCATTAAATGGCATCCAGAAAATGTGAAGTGATACAAGATCTCTGAAATGTGGGTAATGGAGGGGGAAAAAAAGCAGTTTGGATCAGAATTATAAGAAGGGAAATGTAGTTTTCAGGTTTTGATATATAGCCTGGAGAGAAGCAGCTCTAGTTTCACTTTTGTTGCGAGGGATAGATCTGAACCCATTTAAATTTGATTGAGTTCATAGTATATGGACACATTTGAGCATAGGTTTAAATAAATGGTGTGACTTATCTCTGCAGAAAAAGGCTATGCATGAACTCAGGCATGATCAGAATCCACTATTATATAATTCCTTTGATGGTGCCAGAGTCTGTTAGGTGAAATCAGTCATGGATCCCCTCCCACAGGGGCGAAACATCACGTGCTCTGAGACTGTACTGTATTTATGGCAGCCAGCCTCAAGTGAATATTGCCACACTGTGGCTCGAGAGTGCAGGTCAAGGAGCATGCTTGATGTCAGTGTGCTCCCCTGCTGTGCTCCTGCAGTGGGGCACTAGTCCTATGCCCTTTACAAGTTCTCATTTATTTTAGGAGGCCTAAAGAAGCTGCTGCTACTACAACCCTTTCAAGATTCTAGAAATATGAAAGCACCCAAATCTGTTTTTACCTTACAAACAAGACTCAAATCCTGCAAGTAGCTATGTGTGCATTGAGTTCTGTATCTGTAAATAATTCCATTGGGATAAAAGAATGTTATTGAGCAATTTTTTTTTTTCTTCTTCCAATTTAGAAAATAAGATACGTTATCTTGAAATGAAGAATGTGTTTCAGTCTGATTTTAGGTCAAATATTTCATCTCTAAGCGTATATGTAAATCTTGCCAAAGTCTGACCCTACAGAGTTCACTTATCTTTAAAGTAATTCAACTTGGAGCCTATCAGAGTGTGTGCTTAGTTAAACCTCATTTCACCATGTGCATTATCTGTATTTATCAGTCTTGTATTTAATGACATTTGATATATATGTGTGTGTGTGTATATATACACATATATATTTTTAAGCTGCTTAAGATAAACTTTGCTCTCATGAGTTATCATAATATAAAAATAAATATAAATTTATTTTCTCAATGCTTCACCTTCCCCATAATTCAGTAATGAAATACAGATTTGCATATGCATGGCCAGGAGTAAAAACAGGGACGCACTAGAAGGTCAACCTTGTAAATCAAAGTTTGGATTTTGATTTTACTATTTTAAGTAATATGATGATAGAATGCAGTAATTCTCTAGTCAACAGGCTAATGAAGAGAACTAGGTTACTGATGACTGAAGAAAGTTTTTCACTTCTATAGCCCTGCTTTTGCTTTCATTGTCTAAATTCTAAGAAGCAAGTAATTTGTTTCTATGGCATTGAAGTCTGCTTGAGGGTGAGTCTGTTGTATACATTATAGGCACTATTCAGATATAAGAAAAGCAGCTCTTGAGTATTGCATTGTTTTTCTTAACTGCTTGAAATATAATACTCAATTTTCAATCCTTTCTTAAAAAAGTATGAACATTTTATGAAGTAATCAAAATTCTGAGTATTTACTGCATTTTAACTAAAGATATTGTATGTGCAGGTTACCAGCCAACAAGTCCAAACTATAAAATCCGGATGGCTGAAGCAGGAGGATTAGCAGAAGCTCTTGTTTTGTCACTAGCATTAGTTGAAAATCAACTTACTGAGAAGTTGTGGGTACTTAAAGTTCTCCAGCATCTTTCTACCTCTGGTTAGTACAAACTGTTCTTTCAATAGTCTCATTACCATTGATCTTAGATCATTTGTTCTCTGAACATTCCTGAAACAATTACTGACCTATAGAGAATTAATTACTGTGCTTTATATAATTTCAGGAATAAGTTGTGGACAAATGGTGAAGGCCCAAGCAGCCAGTAGGCTTTGCTTGTGTCTAAATGGTGCTGACCCCTCAGGAGAGCTGGTGTTCCGTTCCTCAGATATCCTATGGAACCTGCTAGAAAAAGCCTCAAAAGAAGAAGTTGTTAATCAGCTCAGAAGCTTGGAATGTGTACAGTAAGTACAGGGAGCATTTTATGAATTAATTTTGTAATTTTGGAGAAATCTGGAGCATGCTGTTGTGTAGGATTTTGTTTGAAATTAACTGAGAGAAATGCAAATGGGTCTCTGATTGCATCCTCATTAAGTTTTCAGTATTAACATAGTGGTTGCTGTTACAGGGCAAGAAAAAGGTGATCTGCTGCATAGTGCAGGAGGCTCTATCTATTGCTTTGTACAATAGAAGAGTTAATTGCAGCATTTTGAAGTTCCTATATTAGGCTTAACAGACCAGTATTCCTTCACTGTTGAAAGGCTGATGTTACAAAATTACAAGGAATTTCTATGCCATGATATACAAGGTTTATTTCTAGATCCTCTGCTGGAGTAAATAACAGGTTCTTCCTTAGTGAGTTAGACTGTTTCAACTATTTAAGATTGGATTATTTCTTCTCAATAATCATTCAGTAATGTCCAGCTCCACATTTGAGTAAATACTGTCTTTGTATTAATTAATTATAATACAAAGAATGGAAAATGCAATTTTTAATACATGCATCTTTCATCTACAAATAAATAGGATGTCTAGTGGTACTCAAGAGAATCCACTTCATAATAAAGTTTTAAGTTATTTCTCTTGTAGTTAAACCCTAAGGCTTTGAAAAGTATGATGCTGAATGAGGATTCATATATGTAGAGCTGTCCAACATTAGAATATCAAAGGGAAAGGTAAAAAATGCATTTCATTTTCTTTTAAGTGCTTTGAAAGAAGTATTTGTAGACCTCATGTGTGGCTTCCGGCACTGTGATTATCAGCTACGGAATGACCTCTTGGTGATTGCCACATTGCTAGCTGAAAACCCTGCAGTACCTATGATTGTAAGTATTTAGAGTTGTATTCCAGAGACTAATAACTTCTCCTTTGCTTTTATAAGCTTGGTATTCTTCCCCATTAGGGTTCTGATATTTTTTTCTCCTGTGTCTCCAGTGCTTTTTTCTTTCTTGGATTTGCTGAGCAAGAAAACATTTCTTCTTTCTGCAGTTGTCTTTACCTCAAAGAGATTTAAAATCTGTAGGTCATTAGCCCAGAATACTAGCATCAACCTTATTTAATACGTAGAAAATCACATTAACGTTATTTATGCAAAATTTAATGTTAATTCTTGTATTCTTGTATGGATTCTTGAATGTGCCATTCTCCTAAAATGAGTTTTGCACTAAATCTCATTTGTTGTTTGAAGATGTAGGTTATATTCAGATGACCCAAATTAAATGTGTTCCTCATAACTGGGAACAAGAAGGGTGTCCAAAAATCAGCTCAGGAGCTCTAAGTAAGATTCTGAGAAAATAATTACTTAGGTCCTGTTAATAAGAGGCACATACATTCTTTTAAAGACTACGTCACATAATGCACTACCATGACTTGCCTGAAATGTAGATGAGTCCTTCTTCTGTAATATTCTAGAATTTTTATGAGAAACCTGCAGAGAAATTAACTTTATATAGACATTAATATTGCTTTAGTCTCTTGTTTTACGCTTGAGACTTACAGCTTCAAATGAAGTTGTGACATACATACTGAATAATTAAGCAATCATATCCCTGTGGATCAATTGGCTGTTCTGGAATATATTACTTCCCTCTTGAAGAGAAGTTTACCAATTGGCTGTATTACTAAATGAAGATTACAGACTTTTCATTCAAGCTTTTTATTTAACACCAAATAGTATGAAATATCTGTTACACTGTTGCAGCAATGTATTGGATATCTAAAACATTCAAACTATTTATCTGGCTGTAGAAACAGGGCATTTTATTCCTACAAAATAACTAAACCAGATATGTATCTTTAAGTCCTTATACTAAGAGGAAGAAAAATTGTTTCTATGCAAAGAAAATATTAAAACAATTTAATTTAGGTTCTTTACTCTCAGCCTGCCTAGAGATTTTACAAGGTATAAATATCAGGTAGAAAAAACATTAACATTACTGTTTAATTCTGCCTTTATAGATAATATTAGAGTAATTTGCTTCAGAATGTTCCCTTTTCTTCTTAATATACTATTCAAGCAACTTCAGTTTTGTATTTTATATAGTTCACAAATCAGTACAGGAGTCTGAGCCTTTCAAAAGGAAAAGTTTTCTCATCATAAGCAAACTGTAAAATTTCTGTAAAGTTCCTAATGATATTATTATCTTTGTGTTAGAAAAAAAATGGTTTGCTAATTGCTTACCTCACTAACAACACTCTTTTTCATCTAATGTGCTGCATAGACATCTCCTGGCTTTGGTCCTATCCGTAGTTATATTAGACATTATTGTCGTTCTGTTAACTCTCTAGGAGCTGTGATTTACAAGATTGTATTTCTTAGCTTTTCATATGCAGTATTGGTAAATTCTTCTTGCCCATACATGCAGTTTTCATATGCTTACTTGTAAATGCTCTAAATTTTAAGTGCATTGGTATGCACAACTGATACCACAAAATTATATGTACTGATGACCTTGATGTAAAACATGACCAAATGCATTTTAAAAAACAGCTCTAAAAACACTGAGAATATTTTTTTGTGTTAGATTATAGTACTGAATGCAAGTATTTGGGACTTCCCCACAGAAGTTCAGACTTGTACTGAATGAAACATGGGTTTCACTGATTGTACCCTTAGGACTGCACTTATTTATTGTTGTATAATGTACAAATGGTTGTTCTCTTCTTTGATAAAATTCTGTTTATTCTGCCACAGGATACATTAAATTTTGTGTTCTGAAGAAAAAAGTCAAGTCAAAAATAAATCATAAGTCTTAATTTCACTGCAATTTAATTAATGTATGTTTTTTGAATGCCTATTAGGAAAGTGGATTTGCAAAGGTCTTAATAGTACTTGCAACATGTCCTGAAGGTAAGAGATTCCATACTGCATAATTACACAATTTTTTGCTTTTAATTATGATTTTTTTTAAACTTACCTACCATTTTCTTCATAGTTAAACTTCCCAATCCCTTGGTAAAGGGTTTTAAACTTACCTACTCATATGAGGATTTTGAGATGAAGAAGTTACTATTTAATGTATTAAGAATCTTCTCTAAAGACCCATCTGCTGCACAGGTAAGTTGTAACAGAATAGAAATAATAATTATAAAAAAAAAAAATACTAAAGAATCATGAGACTATTATTTATCTGTCCATCTACCATAGTCCAGTACACTGAAATTATCTGTTCTTCAAATCAAGAATTCATACACAGCCTCAGACCAAGCCCTGCTGTTGGAAAGCAGCCTACAATTCCTATTTTAGAAAGTTACGAACTTAGACCACGCTAGGAAAATTGCTGACAAGTGACTTCAGAGCATTATTGAAATACACCTGAAGAGCATAATAAAATTTAGCAAACCACAATCTCTGGGAAAGCTACAGAATATAAAAAGAGTTTGCCTGTACTTGCAGTGTTCATGACATATTTTCTCAATAAATATGTAATTTTGTTGGTGTAGGGCAGATAAAGTTGACTCACCCTTTAGATTTTTCTTACTTGCATGTGAAACCTGTAAACTGTCTCTCTTTTTCTTTGTCTGGATTCTGCAGCTCCTCAGTGAAAATCATGTGATGCCAGCTTTGCTTTATTATGTAAAACAAAATCAAAAGCCTGGATTTCCTGACTGGTCTGCTGCCCAATATGAAGAATTACAGCTTCATGCAATTGCTGTTTTAGCTTCAGTGGCTCCTGTGTTAGTAGACAAATACTTATCCTGCCAAGCGAATACTCTTCTCCTTATGTTTCTAGAATGGTGTACAGGCCAAGGTCAGTGGGTACTTGTGGCTTTCACACACAGGTAACTTCAAAACAGCTCAACTGAGCCTACTTTCTTTGACAGGAAAGGAAAATGTAAAACTCATGATGTCAGAATGATTCTTTTTCATAGGCCACCTAGGAAACAAATGTTTCCAAAAAACAATGAACCATCCTTTTTTTTTTCTACTGAAAGATGAGCTGGTGCCCCTCTCCCTGTGTACCACTATACTGATATTCCTTCAGACAAACACTTCTACTGTCTGTATTTTAGGTAAGTCAGGCCCTTTCCTTGTGGCAAGAAGTCCAAGCAGGAATTCCTGCCATGGGACAGGACATGTTAATTCAGAGTCGTACATAGTGAGACAGGTTCCAGACAACAGCTGGCATCTGGGCATCAGATAAGAGTGTGGGCTAAGCAAAAATATAACTAAGTGCACTCAGTTTTATTGACCAGATTTCTAAGGATAGGTATTTTTCCTCGTAAAATTGGTATGTCTTCCTAGGTTTCCTCAGAAATTTCCTAAGAAATTTTTATTTGGGTTGAATGGAGATCAAAAGGTGGATATTAAATGTCATACTAAACATAACATATTTTGAGTTTATAAAACTGCTCATGAACCTAGTAAGGTTAAAAAATGTATAATAATTTTAAATGTTCACCAAAATGTTACCTTTCTTATGCATGTAAAAAGTGTAGTTCTACACAAAAAGGTTTATAACTAGATGGTTTTAAACAAGAATAATTTCTAACTTCAATGGGGTTTGGGAGTTTTTGTTGTTGTGTTTTGGGTTTTGTTTTGTTTTGTTTTTATTTTTCCTGAGCACATTATTCTGAACATAGATTATCTGCCAAAACCAGTATTTGTTGTGATTGCTCCATAGATCCTTTCTTTGGTCGAGGTAACAGTTTCCATGGAACAGGTGGTCGTGGCAACAAACTCGCGCAAATGCGCTACAGCCTTCGAGCTCTGAGATCTGTTGTGGCCCTCTATGATGATGCTGTGAGCATAAATTTGTGTGACCAGGGAGCAATTAGCCAGCTACTGGGTAAAGCACAATTTGTATTGCTGTTCTTTAATTAGTACATTTCTGTACTGAGAATGTTCATGCTTTTTGTGTGCCGTGCTTTTAGTGTGTCCTTTGACTGCTGAAAAACTAAAAATCCTCTACCAATTAATCCAAGATGTAACTGATTTGATGTTAATTTTTTTTTCCATTTCAATACACATCAAACGAGTTAAGCAAAGCAGTTTTAAAAGTTTAGATGTTTAATTTCAGAGCAAAAGCTGTCCCTTCTCACTTTGTGTTACTGCATTTGGTAGATCCTGTTTTCATTGTGGCAGTCCCCAGAAACTCCAGCCCATGAGTATTTTTCCACCTAGGTCTATCATGGTGTTGCTTTCCACAACTCCTCTTAGCATAGAATAAAACTAGTAACAAGGTACCTTTATATGAGCAATGTGAAGGAAAAAAGCAGAATAAAACTGCTTAATCACTACTCCTGCAATTTTAGAGTATTTCTTGTTCAGTAACACATACCTACTGTTAAATTTGGTTTAAGTTCCAAAACAAGCTGGTTTAAGTTTTTCTTACAATAACAGAAAGTTTTCAGTACTCTGAAGGAAACAAAACAGAAAAGATCCTTTGGAATTCAAAGAATATGTTCTAACAAAAAGCCTAGAAACAAAGTATTTTATAGCCTTGTTTCAACTGCAGTGAAAACTCTTGAAACCTACAGCTTTTAGTGAAAGCAAAATTATTAGTATACCTTACATATCAGAATCAAGTAACTTTTAGTTTAGGGGAGAATTTGTGTATGAATGGCCTCTTACACATAATGGTTCCAAGGCTGATTTTCTCAGCAATGGTGGTATTTCATGTCTTTCCCACATTTCCACTGCCAGTTCAAACATTTGTGAAGCTGTGGAGTAGAGTGAACCAGCCAGTTTGTTGTCTTTTTCTAAGAGTTCCTTAATTCATATCAGTTCCCTGAATTCCTTACACTGACGCAATATAAGGGGCAGCACAGAGTATGAACAAGGGGAAGTCAGTGCAAGCTGCTGTCATTGTCACCAAGAGTAAAGGCCATGAAACTGCAGCATCAGAGTGCTGCACTTCTGGAAGCTATTATTAAAACATAGGAGATAAAACTGAACTTACTTTAATAATCCTTTCATATAAATTCGAGTTTTGTAAAAAGCAGCAGCTGTAATAGAATTTTGACATGTGTATAGAGCATTCATATATATAAAATATATCCATTTACAGACATCTTAAAGTATGCAGCAGACAAATCTAAAGAAAAAGAAAGTACTGTTGTGCTGGAAATCCAAGCTGACATATTATTTATTTTGTCTGTTCTCTGTGAAAATGATGTCCACAGAAAGGTATGTATCTTTCTACCTTATACTGTGCAGAAAATGTCAAAACATATTATATTTTCTTTTAAGGGACACTGCTTTTTATGTGTTTTAATTGAAAAGCAGATGTCAATTGTAGTTCATTGTTAAAAAGTCATGTTTCTTGACCCAGCTAAAATATCAAAACACTCAGAAATCCACTAGCAAGTGTTGAACCTATTTGATTGTTAATTTACATTATTTTGACATGGATATATGAAAATGTGTTAAGAGATGAATTAGCACTTTGGAAAAACTGAAAATCTTTCTTCCTATGTGTACATCCTGCTCTAACAAGTGGACCAAATTTATTACAATATAAATATTTACATTTCCTATTTTCCATTGTATTTTCTTACATGTTTAAATTTAGTAAATATGGCTTAAGAAACATTGCTTTAATTAACATTTCAACAGGATCTCTTCAGCTGTGAAGGAATTGGTATACTCATCTCATTCTTTAAGATGGACCCAAGGAAGTTGTATTGTGGATTAGGCCACAATTGTCTCCTCCTCAGTGCACTCGACTGCTTGTGGTTAGTGAACTATTTTAGCAGCAGTAAATCAGAAAAATGTCAAGTCTTGTATTTTAGGTCTGCAATGCTATGACCTTTCTCTGCACATACAGGCCTTTCTTCTGTTTATAATGTATACTAATTCTTCATAAAATTTGACTAATTAAAAATTATGCAAAAGAAATGGAATACACTGCATGTAAGATTTTCTAAATATGGATTCAGTGTGACAACCTCACTCCCCACACAGAGTGACCTCCAGACACACAGAGTGACTCAAGACTTTCTAAGAGAGGCATATGGTTAGAGTCTGTAAATAACTTTAGAGAGGTAAACAGCAGGCAAGAATAAATCAATATTGGCAAAAAAACTATGTAAACATAAGAATTGTTTGTAAACTGGCTATATTGGGCTAGAAATATTTTAAAGATTGCCAATACATAGGAGGAAAACAAAAACTTAATTTTTTTTAAGGCAGAGGTTGATAAATACATTAAAAATCAAATATGTTTGCTACGAGAAAATACTTATGCTGGAGCTCACTTTAGTTTCTCTGTTAATGACCATAGCAGAGGAAGTAAAGAAGCAACAGCAACATGAATGCTGGCTTTATGATCATTTTAATCTGGGAGAAGCAAACTGTTGCCAAAAAAAGTCTTGCTTGACTCACCCGCTTGTTTTTGCTGGCAGAAATATCCACACAGCCCTACAATAAACCAGATTAGGGACATAACCTGGTTACATTTTAAACTCGTTTACTGAGTTAGTTTCAGTTCAAATACATACTCCAGTTCATTGAGAGCCTGCCAAATTTATCAGGCTGTTTCAAGGAAGGTGTGCCACCTGCAGGAGAAGAAAGAGCAGTCAAGCAGGGTATATTTAGAGGTGTAAATGAAAAGGCATGTGAAACATGATTTTTCTACTCCCTGAAGGTATGAAGCATATTACATATTGCATACCAAATGGTATAAAATTCAGCAAAATAAATTAGATGATTGTAGAATGTTCAGAATCATAACAGTGTTTCTACATAAATGAAATTATTTCTGTTTAAGGTCCTGTGTCATTGGATGTTACATTGCAGAGGACTCTTTTATTGAAAAACAGGGCATTTTTCTCCTTCTGGATTTGTTGGCAGTAGGTATTTTTATGATTGGTTTTATAGAATGAAAGCGTAGGAAAACAACATGGCAAATTGTGTTATTTTTTAGCAGTATCTCCTAAGACTGGTATAATACAAAAATACAAACAAAGTCAATCAAAACTAACAAAAACAACCAAAAAAACCCACAAAAAAAAAAAAAAAAAAAAAAAAAAAAAACCAAAAACAACCCAAAAAAAACCCACAAACAAAAAAAAATCTCAATTATATTTAATTTCCTCAGACAGACCAGGATATCTGCTCAGAAATTATTGTATAGGTATATTTTTATACCTATTTTTTAATATATTTTTTATATTTTAATTATTGTATATTTTTTTAACATGTATTTGACAGAGGGAGTTTTTAATTTAACAAAATTAAACTATTTTTGAAAAGAAAACCCAAACTATGCTCTCAGTTTGCATGATGTCTCTCTTTAGAAAAGCACTTCAGTTCTTCATATTGGAAGTTAGTAAGAGCACTTGATGGCTTTAACAGTATTTATGTTTGAAGTTACTTTGTACATGTATCTTGTGTGTATAGCTACTTCTGTGGATCTTGGACATGGAGCTGGCACAGACATTTCACCTCTTATGAAGTAAAAAGGCACCTTTTCCTTGGGTCATTCACTCCTCATTCACATGGTTGTGCTGTCAGCCGCTGATGTTCTTGCAGTGCAAGGCTGCAGACCCTCAGAATAACAGAATCAGAATGGCCTGGGTTGGAAGGAACCTTAAAGATCATCCAGTTCCAACTCCCCTGGCCATGGGCAGGGCCACCTTCCACTAGATCAGTTTGCTCAAAATCACATCCAGCCTGTCCTATCCAGCCTTCAGGGTTGGGACATTCACAGCTTCTCTGGGCAAGCAGCCTCAAAGGAAAGAATTTTTTCCTGATATTTAATCTAAACTGACCCTCTTTCAGTTTGAAGCCCTTGCCTCCTCTCAGCTGCTGCCAAAAGATCTGGCCACAAAACAGAAGGTGTGTTGTGAGGTACTGCTCAGCCTCTGCCTTCCGAGTTCTGTTTCTTACAACAATAAACCTTGGTAGCAGTGTGTTCTCCAGCATATGATCGTAGAGCCATGTACACAGAATCTACTGTGTGATTCTACACACAGGAATGCGTCTTATATGATCCTACCCTCATGTTCCTTGATTTATGGAACTTTGCATAGCAGGATCCCAGAAACTTTAAGGATTTACAAGCTTATACATGAATTTTGTGCAAATACTAGTGATGAATAGCTTGCAGTTACTTGATTACATAGTACACAATTTCTCAGAAAGAAGACATCATTGTGTTTTGAACAGTTTAAAACTTTCTTTACTTTGTCCTTGATAAAGTTAAAGGAAAAGAACCTGTGCAATATAATTCTTGGAATCTTGGTTGAATTTTCTGACAAGCCTAAAACCGCTTTGCACATGAGTATCTGGCGAGGGAAGAGAGATCAAACAGCAGCTAACCTTCTAATACAGTTATGGAGACAGGAGGAGTTGGACTTGGGAGTCAGACGGGATCAATATGGAAGGATTGTTGGTAAGTTTTATGGTGCATGTGGAACTGTGAGCAGTCCAGTAAAATAATGACATTATTTGCTTTTGTAGTCTGAATTCTGATGACAGTAAATAACAGCATTTATAACTTTACACTATAAGTCTTACCAAACCTAAAATATCTTCCATTTCATTTATTTTAATTTCATTTTATTTTTTCATTTATTTTCATTTTATTCTGGCCAGTATATGGCATTTTCTACATCAGCTGGGAATGAACCAAGTATTGAACAGAACCATGGCCAGCTTTTCTAATGCTAGACAGTTAAACTGCTTAATTTCTTCCACGAAAGGCATTGTGTTTTGTTCTATGTGGTAAAAAGAAGTGAGTGCTGTTCTCACAAATTTTTAGTCATGCTAATTAAAATTTCCTGACCCAAATTATGTTCAAACTCTTGGCCAAACAATCAAAATTATTTGTGTGTCCACAAAGTAAGACAGATTTCCTCTAAGTCTGGGAACATACTACTACTTCATTCTTCTACTCTGGTTTTGTGTTTTTATATTAGACACCAAGAGACCTATTGCTACCAGCTTCCAGAAACAGCAAAAGGTCATTCCACTGCCTGCCAGCTGTCCCAGTTTTGCCATCATGGAAATTTCAGAGAGCATACGGGCAAAAATTTATTCATTGTTTTGCAAGCTAGGTAAGACAAATCAGTTGCCTTGTTAGTGTCATATTTGTCATTAAACTGAACTTACCAATAAAGTCACTGTAAAACAAAAAAAAAACAAGGTCAAAGGAAACATTGTGATTCAGCATCAGAACTCTCTAATTAATAAATGCTTGGTTGTTATGTTTTTTAAAAAAATCCTTCTTTATTGGGATTTCAAGACTTCCCGACTACTTTGCTGTCCCTATCACCAGGAAGAATCTTTTTAGGACTAAACCTAAACTTTGCTTGAAATTCTCTGCAATTTATTTTCCCACACACAATAGATTTTTCACGTATTTTAGCACTTGTACATTTATTTCTCTAAGTTGAGAAAGATATTACTCATTGATTGCATTTTCTAACATAATCTCTAATTATTCTTTTTTTTTCTGTAGTCTTTCCAATTGAATCAAATTCTTCTTGGTCTGTAGTGTCCCAAAGCTGAACAAAGTACTCCAGCAGAAATCTCACAGCCAGATAGAGTTATGTTACTCTACACATCTTGTAAATAAACATTCAGACACAAATGTAACAATAGCAGTATTCCTAGTGGCACGATGTTTGCTCATTCAGCTTAGAATGTTGTACAGGTGGCTATTCCTACAGTTAGAATTTTCTGTTTGTCCTTACTGAATTAAATTCTGTGTTTTTAGATAATTTTTCTGAGTGGCAAGATTAATTTGCATTTTAATATTTTCTCTCAAAGTGTGGCAGTCCCTCTTAATTTTTCTTTGTTTGTACACTGAACTCATTATACCCTTGTCTTAAAACCTAGACTGAACTCAAGATAAGTGATAAATTCTTCCACATCCATGAGATTTTTTTTTCTGTCTGTATACAAAAGTTGGGTCTTAGTTTTCAGTAATTCATGTTGGATATTAATTTGGTTTACTGTTAACATTTAGCTGCATAAACGTTATTTATCTAATTATTTCTTTCATGGGTTTTTTTAGGCTTATTTTTGTTTTCATGTCCATCCTCTGCAGTTCAAAGATAATCAGTAATTGTTGTTAGATTGCTTCAGCCAGTTCTCTGCTTTACCTAGAGAATGAGCTGGTTTGAAAACATCCTTAGTTTTTCTAATAATCTATAGCTACTTGCTCCTCTGTTGTAACCCAGGTTCTTACTAATTTTAGTAATGTTAATTATATTAAATGTTGGATCACAGCTGAATTCTTTACTAAAATAAAAAGGCGTAAGATTTTCTTTCAGCTTTCTCCTGTATTCACAGATATCCTCCACGTTAGTTATATACATTGTACTGTCTCCTGTGAAGTACTGAATTATATGAAAGTAGACAATAACATATGGATATATAGTCTTTTGTCAGCAACTTCCTCTTACTGTTAAGCTCCATAACAGCCTGTAACACGACCATCTAGAAAATCAGTGGTGGTAAATGGTCTTTATTTACAGTATTTCTTAGCTTTAAAACATGATGTAATTATTCTCTAGATAGATGCTACTTTCCCAGTTACCACACAGATGATATGATGAAGTCTAGAAAGAGATTTGATAGACTATATTTAATTTTTTTTAATTAAGTGCCATTATCATTCAATGCACAAACAAAAAATTTAAAATAGTCTCAGCAATCATAGTTTCCTACCTTATTCTTTTACACATACTGGGAACAGTTTTAAAAGATGGAGTCATGATGCTCAAGGCATTATGCTGAAGACAATAATCTACAAGATGGAGGGACACCCTCATTACACAGCTTTGGAACAAAGCACTAGTATAATTTTCCTGTTGGCTACTTCACAGTTAAAGCAAACTGTGTTTTAAGCTGTTTGTCAGCTGAACTGCTGCCCCAGAACCTGTGATCAGTAGACTCAACTGTTTGTCTGCTTTAACAGAAATTAAGCCCTTACCACAGAAATGTAGCATCCTGGCCCACCAAGTGATTGGAAGGCAGACAGAGCCATTCATAAGTAAAGATTTTAGTACAGAGAGAGTGTATTATGGAGAAACAGGGGGTTTTTATCAGCAGAAAATGCTCAGGATCAAAAGTGACTGACTGGTGTGTATGTGATGAAGTATTGCATATGTTTATATGACAAATAAGGTTTTTAGAATATTATATTTTAAGATAAATTCATCATATTGATGTGATTAATATTCTTTTAGGTTTTGAAAATTTGCCTGGCCTATCTACTGAGGATTTTGTTACACTTGCTATTATACAACATTATCTTGATTTTAAAGTGAGTATAGTTCAAGCAAATAATACTATCGTACCTGCATTCCCAAAAATAACAAGTATATCTCTGGACACAACAAACAAATAACCCTTCAAAAGTTGTCCCCTATGTCACAAGTCACCTATAATTTCAGATAGTGAAAGCCAGCAAAAGAAGCAATCCCACTTCCAACATTGCATCATTCCCCATCTTCTTGCTTCATATTGCTACAAATATTTGTGACCATGCAGCAAGACTAGAAACTAATGCTAGTTAAAAATAACTCGGAAAAAAATAGTTTTAACTGTTTGCCAGATCAAAACAGGAATGTGCCAGGAGTAAGAAATTGGGGAAGGACTGGAGAGTAGGACTGCATCCTTGAGCAGTAAGGCTGCTTGGGAAGGCTTAGGGAAGCTTATCATGACTGAATCTGGCATAGTAGTAGTTCAGTCTAACCTTGCATAAAAATTCTAAGAAGTCAAACAACAATAATGAGAGAGATGGCTGTTCTATTTTATTTTTAATAATTGGAACTGAAGAATGAGATAAATACCAAATCTCATGGTGTATGTTTCGCACACAGATTGGAGAGGTTTGGAGCGAAATATCTGCAGAAATAAAAGAAGAATTCAGGCCTGTTAAATCAGATGAGAAAACCTTGAAATCTATTTCAGAGGAGTCAGAAAATACTGGAAAAACGGTTTTTGCTCTGCAGACTGAAGTGCTTAAAAGACAATACCACCAGGAAATCCAGGAAAAGAAAAAAACTTACAAGGAAGTAAGACAAAGGAGTATTTAAATAAGGAAAGCCCACCTAAGCGTTTTTTTTTTTCCATTCATATGCAGATTTTCTTATTATATAATGTTGAGAATCCTGTATGTGAACGCTGCTTGAAAAGTTTTAATCTGTCTCAGCAGCCAAATTTTAACTTTAAATTAAATTAGGTTAACCTCAGTCCTCCCAGCTTCTATAAATTCCACAGAATTTAGAGAGCAACATGAAAAAATGAAGCAGTATCATCAGTGATGCATCAGCAATGGGGTAGCAAGAAATGATCATTATTTTACTATAGAGTTGCATCCATGTTCATCTGTAGCAGATAACAATACAAAGTACCTATTACAACTACACCTGCTTCTTAAAATGAAATATAAATCTCTATTATAAGCTCCCTTTTTGAATATTCATGGGCCTTTATTACTTCAGAAAGTAGGGTTTTGTGCTTCCCAGCATGCTGAGAAGGAGAAGGTATAGACATTTTCCAGCTTTGGTTATCAAACATTTAATGGTTTTGTTCATCTGTTGTCTCACTCTCCCCTGCTTTCTGAGAAACAAGATCAGTTGGTCCAGTTGTCTGAAATGTCATGCTAGTGTTTTTGAGAGATTGTCCTGCATTATGATGACTGCACTTTTGTCACCTGAACTGATTCTATCTCTTTTATTCAGCATTTGACAGTAAGAATATACAGAATGTATTCCTGAAAGAGCTGGGCCTCATCCAACATACATGTTGGAAGAGAGGAAAATTAGTTTGCACAAAAACCTCTTTGTTTATAAGGACAGTGCATAAGTGCAGTTTTTAAAGGGCAAGTGCTTTACTACATTATTGTCCAATCTCAGGTGAGAGGGATGAGCTAATGTAGCCAAAGGGGTGGAGATCAACGTGCTTTTCAAATGGCACAAGCAATGAAATCAGAAGAGATCTGATACCAGCATTGTGTTGCATGCTGTGTCATTTATATTACAGATCCAAGCTACCTATGAACAGAGAGAACTGATAAATAAATCTTGGGAAAATTTCTTGACTCAGACATTGAACTATGAGGCATTGAAGGCAAGAAACCTGATGGAGCAAAAAATTTACAATCATGGTGTACTTACAATAATTGTGAAGTTCCAAAAACATTTCTTAATGAATTATAAGGATATTCAAGCAGAAGTGATATTAAATGTTATATTTACACAGACATAGAAGAAGTAACCATAATTTGTATTGGAAAAGTTATACCATCTTTGATTCTTCTGACTACAATCACAAATTGGGGATCAATACTATCACTTGCAATTCAGGAGTGGATGTATATATGTGTATTTCTTCTAAAACTGTTGAAACTACAAGTCTGTTCATTCTTACTTTTCTTTATTTTTTCTAATTCTTCATTCTTTTTTTCAGTACAGCAAACATCTTTTAAGATGAGAAATATTTTGTGATGAAAGGAGTTTCTTCTATCAATATTTGCACTTTCCCAAAACAACATAGAAATGTTAGAGTCCTGGTTTGGTAACCAGACTAAGTTGGAAAATGAATGAAATCAGACTTAAAAGAAAAACTTTGGCAGCTAAATTTAATTTTTCTTCATTTCCCAAAGAACTTACAAAGGAGAACAATTTTCTTTCTATGCAAGCATCTCCCTGGCCTTTGGAAAGATGTATGCTAGAATTGAAATGAAAAAGGGATAGAAGAACTACAGACTCGTTAGTTTAAACTGAGTCGCTGGGAAGCTGTTTTAGGCACATGAGGAGGAAGGAGATTGGTATAGACTGTCATGAATTTACCAAGTACAAATAATGCCTTGCCAACATAGTTGCCTTCTGTGATAAAATTATTTGTTCTGGAAAAAGAGGAAGGGGGATGCCTGTTCCTTTGGTTTTAGCAAAGTTTTCAGCATGGTTGTGTGTGTAACATTCTTGTAGTCAAAATGGGGATACATGGACTAGATTACATACAGGTCAACTACAAACTGTGGGAAAAACTGGCTGGACTGATGGGCTCTAAAGGACAGTGGTCAGTGATTGAATTTTAACTAGTGGTCAGTTTTGAGTGATATTCCTCTGAGTTAATTATAGTATAATATAGATAATATAGTATTGATTTAACATTTCATTAGTGACTTGGATATTGAATCAGTATCCATCCTCATCAAGTTCAACATGTGAATGCCCCATGCCTGGAAATGTTTAAAACCAGGCTGGATGGGCATCTGAGCAACCTGGTCTGGTGTCCCTGCCCATGGCATGGGAGCTGGAGCCAGATAAACTTCAAGGTCCCTTCCAATCCAAATCATTCTGTGATTCTGCAGTTCTGTGACGCTGAGCTGGAGGAAGCAATCCATATGCTGGGAGGTAGGGTTGCTATTCAGAAGCTGGACAGATGGGCTGACCAAAAGCTCATGAATTTCAGAAAAAGAAAATGTGAAGTCATTCACCTGGGATGTATTGAGATTGTGTTGAGATGCCTCAGTACAGCTGGATTTGCCTGGAGAAGCGGCTGTGTGCTCTCAGTAGGGTGAAAGCTGACCGTGAGGCAGCAGTGTGCCCTTGTGGCCATGAAGGCTCACAGCACCAGAACAGAACAGAACAGAGCCCGCAGGTCACAGCAAGCAGTGATTCCCTTCCCACCCTTGCAGTGCCATGCCCATTTATTCTGGTTTTGGGTGTTCAGTACAAGAAGGAGTCAAAAAACAGGGGGAGGATACTTAGAATTAAAGGCAAATACAATTACAACTTCATTTACTTTGTCACGTTGTTTGTATATTTTCAAATGAGTGCAAATGACAAAATTAATGCAGATTGAAACAATTTTACCTTTTTCTGACTATCTTTAGAAAGCAAAAATGCTTCAGGAAACATTAATAGACACTTCCAGATCTAAGATTCAAAATGGACCAGAACATTCTACTGATATTCCAAAACTCCATACAACAGTAAGTAATCCTTCATAACACTTTTATTTTCACTAATTGGTAAGTGGTGTGGGGTTTGTTCTGGCTGTATACACACTGCTGCTTACACTTTCTTTAATAATGTTTATGTTGACAAGTTCCAAGTACATAGGAAAGAATCTGTATCTTCTGCAAATCTCCACTTCCCATTCTGACATAGCCTTAGACAAGCACTTGGCCAGAATGAGATTCAGATCTGCAGATTACTCTGAAAAAGTGTGGGCAATATGGGCCCTATGCTATGTAACATGTACCTGTCATGAGACAGCCATTCATGAAAACCTTGCTGAGGTCAAGACCTGCTCCTTTCATTGTTGAGTATAGTTGTGCAATCTTTGATACATCCATAGAGGAGTCCTTTATCATTAACATGTCCCTGACTGCCTGAAGATACACCACTTGTTGCATCTATGGAAAACATTTTGTTCTCATTTCTATCAGTTAATTGAAGTGTGAGAAAATAAAAAGCCTTTGTTAAGATCTAATTCACATGTAACAGCATATTTAGGTGTTGAGTATTGACAAAACGGGGGAATCCTCAGTCTGTCCAGTAAACTGTTTTTGAGCTAATTGGATTATTTCTGTGTAAGCATCACAGCAAAGGAGGATTTAAGGGGGATAGTTTCTTTGTTGCTTGTAAGTTACTCTTACATGTGAGGAAAAACTAAAAGGAATAAACATGAGGTGCTGTTCTCAAACTTGTATGAAGGCAAGAGATTCTATTTCGAGCTCTCTGGCATGAATAATAATGACAACCAAGTGGATGCAACTTGAAAAAGAAAAGAGGAAGTTCATGTTTGATGTGATGGAGAAGCAAGGAGCCTAATAGGAAGCAAAGGGATTGTTTTAGAGTGCTGGGCTAGGATTTTTCCCATATTATCTTAAACTTCAGAAAGATATGGAGAGACACATCTCTGAATGCAAGATGAAGTGGGCTGGAACAATTATTTAGGTACTTGCAGAAAAAACACTGAGACAGTTAAAAAGCAATATTTTGCAGAAAGTATCTGAAAAATTTTGATATAAGCATGAGTAATATGGAAATTGTTAGTGGAGAAAAATATATTGCCAGATTTTATTTTAAAGGCTTGAACCTCAAGCTAAGAATGTTCATATCTTAGAGGGAGAGAATTTAACAAGAAAATACCTTCATGGTTCTACAATCAATATTTCAATAACTGTAGATAAAAACAAGGAAAACGTGAGTCCATTTTGCAGAATAGGTGTATTGAGAAAACAAATGTATCAGCAACATCATATAACATTCCTCAGGTACATTGCTTAGGAGAATTACAAATGACAGACATGGCTGGAAAATTTTTTAATGCGACAATCTTCTTCCCTCCTCTCTGCCAAACACCCTCAGCAGGGAGAGATGAAGATTAAGCTAAGATGGTTATTGCAAGGTCAAGTAATCATACATGTAAGCCACATGCACTCAAAGAGTTGCATTTTTTTTAAGTAGGTCATGATTAGAAGACAGAGCTGTCACTCAGGGATATTTATTCCAAGACCCCAACTTATTCAGTATAAAGAGTAGTAATGAATCTGGAAAGGGTATGTGTCTTTCAGTCTTGGAGATTTCCTGGAGCAGTAGTTCTATGCAATTGCATTTTGAGAGAAAGAATGCCTGTTTTTTTGTTGGGGTTTTTTTGGTTTTTTTGTTTTGGTTTGGTTTGGTTTTTTGTGGGGGTTTTTTTGGTTGGTTGGTTGGTTGGTTTTTCTTTTTTTCTTATTTGGAGTAGTAAGTAATAATGTATAGTGAAATTCTGAGGTCATGGAATGTGGCTGACATCCTATACAAATCCAAATAACATTGCACAGCAAACTTCTGTTGGACAGAGGCTTGAATTTCTTTTTTGCAATTCATAAGTCAGACATGAAGGCAGAAAAGCAGAGCATGTGAAAGTACCCACTGAAAAAACACTCTCTCCTTTCTTTTGTATTGATGGGAACAAATTGTGAATTTAGTATAAAGGATAGTTTTAGAGGCCCTCAGAAACCTCAGCAGGCATCTCCACCAACTGAATACTATTTTCATGATTTAACTCTCCTGTCATTTTAAATGCTAGCATGAAAGTCAAGCAATGTATTTATTTTGTATTTCAGATCAGACCTGGTCGCTTTGTAACTGTGGAAAGTATACGTCGTCAGCAAGAGCCACTGGCTGATACAGACCATGCTCCTAGAAAGTCCTCTGTTTGTAAAGGAGCCTTAAAAAATGATCAAAAGAGATAAAACATTGGACTCAGTCAAGAAAAAATCAGTACCTGTAGAATAGATGCTGTTCCAAAGAATGATATATTAATATGTAGTTATCTGTATGTAGATACAAGATAAAATATGGTTTTAATGACTTGAAAAATTGCTTAGAACAACAAAAGAGTAATATTATATTTTTCCTTAATTAATATAATGTGGGGATGTTTTATTAATAAAGTCCCCTGTGCAGTATGGGACAAAGGTATGTTAATCTAGTGACTTTGTGTGCTATTATCCACTGTCAGCAGGTCCACGGTTTTCATTTCCATCTCTTCCTGACACATTCCATACATTGCAGTTTAAGCATCTCATTGAACAGGGAAATAAATCTTCACATAAACACATTTAATTCTTCATTTTCCTGAATACCATACCCCACATAGTTTTTGTCCAAGTGCATTTTGTTTCTTAAATTGCCACTTTTAGCATCAGGACTTCTGAATCCCAGTTTTCATCTAAACATTCATTAAGGAGCTTGTTCATGCCAACAGTTTCTCCCAGCCTGTTGGAGAGGCCTGCTGGAACATCCTTCTCCATTTGGGTTGCTCACAGCTCTTTAACTGATCTTACTAATCTAGTAATTGTTGGGCTCTTATTCCCATTGTCTCCAAAAAGAACTCATCTTCTTCCACCTTGGCACCTCCAGAATGCCTACATGAACTGGTGAGTAACAGACCTTTGTGTAGATGACTCAATTTCTGAGCTATTTTCTTTTTTAATTTGGTCAATGCCAGAATTCACTGTTACAATAGCGCAAGACTCTCAGGCTCTTCATTTTAAAACCACTTGCTGTCCAGTGCTGTAGCGTAAATTTCTGTGACATTGCAAGCTTTTATGCTGTGACATACAAACTGGCACCTAGCCTTTTTTGCCTGCCAGCACATCTTAAGAAAAGCACAAACTTCTTCTTTTTTAATTGCCAGCTTGAAAAAAAGGAAATAAATTTGAGCTAAACATACTCTAGCTCACTTTTTTTACTTCATGAAAGAGGGATGGGATAGGTGTGTGTATAAGTGTATCTTCAAAATGTTTGTCACATAACAAGACAAACATAGAAGTGGTGGCATTAAAAATAAAGGCAAATAGTTTTGTTTCAAAATTGACTACCTAGATTCTATAAAAAGAAGAATCCTAAGAAAATAACAAAATAAAACATACATATGAAAAATGGTATTTGAAGTTTAGAAAAATCTCTATATGTGTGTTTTCCAAAAATCAGAAGGATTTTTCTTATGGGCAGGTCTGTTACACCCTTGTTGAGTGAGAAAGTCATCACATTGTAGAGTAGGAAAGTCATCTACTACTTAAAGATAGAGAAATTAAATTGAATTGTGCTAATTGAATTTAACTTTTTATGGTGACCCTTTGCTGACTGATAATTTTTAACTATAATTTCATTATGATACAGAAGACTATCTGTATGAATTTTGTTTTATTGAACTAGCCTATTTGTATTTCTTGCCTGCCTACAAGAAAGGTTAGCCAAGGTATATAAAGATTCTCTAACTGAAGTCCTCTGTGTCAAGTAGTCTTGCTCAGTTTTTTATGTTTATATTTCTCTGACAGCTCTGCAGCAGCCTTGCTGCTTTACTACTGGTTTAAAGAATGTATGGTCTGTGGTCTTTTTACAGTTAAAACCAAACTATACGTATTTTACTAGGAGACCAAAAACTGTGATGTTTGGAGGGATTTTTACATGCTTTTTTACATGCACATATGTGAATGTGTGGGTGACTCATTACTAGTGGCAGCAAGGCAAAGGCCTATTAAAAAAAATGTAGAGGACTTATATGTAAGTCCTTCCAATTTCTGAGCAAAAGCTACAGCAATACACTGTAACCAGGGTATGGAAAAAGAACCATTAACTGGAAATCAGTTTTGCTTATGCAAAAACTTTAAATCAGTCACAAAGTGAGCCTCATGACTTTCTCCCACAACTGTATTGTTTCTGCTACAGACACCCTGACTGAAAAAGAGCAGCTGCAAATGCAAATGCTCTTGTTAATTAGGCATTAATGTTAATTAATAATGACTGGAGAATGAAGGGGACAGAATTTCCCCAAATACTTACATATGTCCTTCATATGAGTTGAGTACTAACACAAGGCTCACAGCAGCACAAACAGCATTTGATTTTGCCAGACAGCCAGGGACCATAGTTTGGCTGTTGCAGGGGGCAACATACAACACCCAAGAAGCTGGGCTTGCTGTCCCTGCTGTAACCCAGGGATGGAAAAATAGGGGGTAGCAGTGGAAATAAAAATAATCCCATTCACTGTTAATCCCTCATGCTGACATCTCTCACAGATGTACACCATAGCCTTTCCACCTGGAATTTGTTTTGCTGCTGCTGCTATGTACCTGGGGTTCATGATCACCTGCCCCATTGGCAGACACCACAGGGTGACCATAGCAATTGATTGTTCAAACATTCTGGAAACAATTATGGTGGATGCTAAGCACTTTTGTGTCTTGTAGAAAACTAATTAAAACAGACTTACTGCCTGAAGAAGAATGAAGCTTTTAAAACTGCATAGGCTACCTTGCTCTGGCATTCAATTAAAAGACCATTAATAGAGGAAACAATCCCTTTAAAATGTTATTATACTTTAACACTTCTGTACGTGATCAATATAGGTGAACAAGGGGCATTTTTTTCTATTATTTATGCCAGTTGAGACTTCTGTTGCAAATGCAATGCAGTACACAGCTTTATAAACTAGATATTGCTGGGGCAGGTTAGATAATGGCTCTCAAATTGCTGCTTATCATAATGTATTGATTCCTGAAGTTGCTTTGTTTGGGTGTGTAATAACTCCATTTGCTCAAAAATGTTATTTCTATCAGGAGTTTAAAGTGATGTTCGTGGGTCAGAAAACTCTCTCATTACTTTTGTACCCACTCCAGAATACTGTAGGAGATATATTTTAGAAGATGCAGTTCAATATTGTGTTTACCTAAATGAACATTTACAAATCTGTGAGATTTGTGGAATATTTTACAAACTATATATGGGCTAGGCATTATGTGGGATGGATTTCTTCTTCCTTATGAAGGTTTATATGCTGTTACAGCATGAGTACTATTTCCTAAAATATTTAAAACCACCTGTAATCTTATAAAAGGCTAAAACACAACAGGGACTGAACAAGCTGCATGGCCCAAGGAGTAAAGCAGAGAACAGTCAGCATTTCTCAGGTTTTTTTATGCTCAGAAAAACTGGATTAAGTAGGCAGTTAACCTCCTTGAATTATTTTATCCATGCTCAATGGTTTATACTGAGAGCAGCAGTCGAGTGAGTCTGTCCCTCTTTTGAGCCACTTGGTGCACGGGTTGCATCTCAGCTGCGATGTTGCCTGCAATGACAGGGATGGACTGCATCACCTTACTTGCAGTCTTGTGTAAAGCATGTCACGTAGTAGTGGCTTATCAAATAACATATTAATAGACAAGAAAACTACTGCTATTCAGACCTTGCTGCTTAGAAAAATATTTTAATTGATCCATAGTTTAGACTACGAAATGATAAAATACAGAGTCTAGACTGCACAGGACATTACAATGAGCATAATCCTTCCCTTTAGCTTAATGTCTCACCCGTTTTTTTTTTTGTTTTTTTTTTCAGTTCTTAGGATTAATAGTATATGTAACACAATGTATAAAATAAATTTGTTTACCTTGTCTTTGTTGCGTAATTTATAAAAAATATATTGAGTTTCCATCAAAATTAACTTTTTAAAAGAGAATTATTGGAAAAGATAAGACTCTACAAAAATATGACACATCAAGACTTTAAAGTTTATGTGGGAAAACAAAGGTGTTGACTCAGAACACATTCACACATGGAGTGAAGAAGAGGCAAGCTTAGTAGACTACAAGACAGGAAAGCAAAAGTGACATTGTGGGGGTTCATGTACTTATCAGTTTAGGAGTGATTAAGTACTTTATACAAAAAGAAAAAAAAAAAAGATTGAACCATGCCAAAGGATTTGTCCAAACGTCTACAATAGATATTGTGATTTTGTACTCCTTTGTTTTGATGTTGCCTTGTTTAAGTATCTTCATTTTCTTCCCTTTTGGTCTAAAATGGATTGATGAAAGCAGACCCTGCAAGATTATGAAAGACAGGTAGTTATTGTCAAAGCAATGTGTTAGAAATGCTATGATTAAATAATCTTCATGTTCATTCCAAGAACCTGAATCATCTGACAGGGTACATCAGAAAAAAAACTATAGCTGCGGAGGAACGGGGGCAACAGATCTAGGCCTGATTAGTAATATATAAAGTCACCTACATGATCTCAGTTCAGACTCAAAACCCGATCATGATGACCAGAACCTGTCACTGTTTAGTGATTCACAATGACCATGACATCACAGTATATGTCAGTAGTTTCACTAGGAAGAATAGGGCTCCAACTGTCAGGGATATGAGGTTCCCTTCTGCAGAACGATGATTCCCCAAGCTGCGACTGAGCTCCTAATACCAGGAAGCTTTCAGTATTATAATTACTTATCAATGTATTGTCATTTATATGCACACAGTGATAAACAGAGAATGCAACATCCATTTCCACACACTTCCACATGCATACAAAGTATTTTTTACACTTTGTTAAATATAGAAATGTAGTACTCTAACTACCAGTGTTTCGTGTATTGTGAAAGTAGCTACCATTGAAAGATGCAAACACTTTTGACAAGTAGAGATAGAAAATTGGATATTAGTATATTGAGTTGTCTAAACAATGAAGGGTGAAGATGGAGCATTGGTTCCGTTTAATGTCAGTACCATATCCTATAACTATACTTACCTTCTAAAGTTCTGTATGAGTATGTGGAAGAATATTTGGGAGATGTTAATTGTCTTCTGCCCATTCCATGGGATCTTGAGAGCACACAGTCTACATACATATCCCAGAAGTTCTGGGCTAAGTCATTGAAGAGTTCATTGTGCTTGGGCTTAGGGGATTCCTTTAGGAACATCATGAAGTCCCAGAGAGCAATGACTGTATCTGCTACCTTGAGTTTCTTCATTTCCACCAGGCCATGGGACGATACCTCCCAGCACTGATGGTCAATCTCACGCAGGCTTGGAGGAGTTTCTTTTTGATACTCTAGATTGGCATAAACCAAATTCACTATCAGCATACAGCCCAGCTGAAGATACCACCATCGTTTCCATACAAATTCCATACTTGAAGAAGATACCTGAAAAGAAGTGTATAAAATCACATTGATTCTGATGTTATATAGTTCATTGTTACATAACTCTCATGGGTACCCCAAGAGATAATTTATACATATAGTCAGAAAAATACTTTTTTTCCAAAAATAATGGAATAAATACCAGTCAATAAACCCTAATGCTGGAAGCTAGGTTTGCACCTAGAAATTGTTAATGCCATTTAGAATATGAAAACCCAAAACAAGAAGTTTGACATGACCATAGCCAGTGTCAGAACTGCTCCTTGAGACCAGCACTTCTTCCCTTAACCTCCTGTGCTTGGATTATCAGTAAAATCAGGTTAATATCAAATGCTTAAAGAGTCCTAGTGGTATGCTATTTTAAGTTACTGCAAAAAATAACAATTATAAAGTCTTTCATGGATAGTCTGACTCAGAAAGATGGTAATGAGGAATGGTAAATCAGACTGTACAGTGTATTGGGTGAGTGCAGGCATGTTATGAACTCATTCAGCAGCTGTTGCTTCCAAGACTGGAAGAGAGAAAATTCCTTTCTGGCTTATATTAGAAAATTAAGTAAGATTTTGGCATTATTCGGCATTATTATTTCTAGTATATATGCAAAACAGAGAAAGTATCTGGAGAACTGGAGATGGAAAGAGCAATAAAACAGGAGGCATAATGAGAACTTCAAATGCTACAGAATATATATTCTTTAGTATACAGAGATTCCCCGTGGGAAAAATGCAGTCTTCCTATGATGTGTATTCCATATCCTTGAATCAAGTTTAGACAGAACAGCACTAAAACACCTGATAATTTTTATCAGCCCTTTCTATCAAGATAAAGTGCAGTGGAACAGGAGAATAACCATAAAGAGGAAACCAATCATAAACCAAAAAAGACAAGCATAGGAAGAAGTCAGAAGAAAAAGAAGACAGTTAAAACTTTCAGACAGTGTGCCTTAATTTGGTATCCTAAATCAATTCCATTTTAAGTAGTTGGTGCCATGCTTATTCCCACAGTTTCCAATTCAGAGTGTAAAATACAATTACAAAAATGATGTGAGGTTTTGTACAGAAAAAAAAGACAACATTTTGGGCAGCTGTGAAAATTTTGCTGGGAATTTGGCCAGAATTGCAAGTGTGCTCTTCCACTCAAAATATCTTTGGGCACTGTCAATATTAAAAGCTAGTCTGTGATATCTTAAAAGTGCTAACACACTGACATCCTTTTTGCAACTCCCAGTGATGCAATTAGAGAATAGTCCATAGATCATACGACATTTATGTGGAATGTCTGTAAGAATACAGAGTTGGGGTGACACCATGGTGTTCACAGTCACACCAAACTGGGTCAGGAACCAGGACAGCTTGAAATAGGCCTTTTTGCTGTGGCCTCAGGGTCCTGGGATGATTTTTAGTTTGAATGTGTAATCACACTGCTGCAGCCACCTGAGGTCCCTAGTCATGTATTCCTTTACTTCAGCTTCAGAACCCAAGGACAGACAGATACCCTCCAATCTAGCTCCTTCCTAAAACCCCGGGCCAACTACATCTCAGCAGGCAGCAGGATTACCTGCCTCAGCATCTTGAGAATTTATCAACATGCATTAGTTTCTCTTCTTTGGGTTCTTAGAAAACTGGTTCCAGCAAACAAGTAGGGGTGGAAATGCTTCTCTTCTCGCTTCCACTTCACTAGGCACCAGCATTCAGAGGAAGGACACATTGGCAATTTCCTGCAAAGCAGGAAAACGGCAGCCAGGAAACCACCAACATTTTGAGTTGTTCTGATTTCATGTTTCAGTCCAGCTAAAAACTAAAATGCTAAAGGCCCATTTGAACAGCACAAACAGTAGCAGAGACCACAACAAACCTCAGGGACTTTGAACTAGTAACTCCTACTATTCAGTACAGGAGAGAGGAATTTCACAAAGGCAGTAACTAAAGAGCCACAGCAGAAGTACTTACAGTGTTTAAGCGAGGAGATGGAAAACAATACCCTTGAAAAACAGAAGTCAGCCACTTGGAGATAAAGAAAGACATTCATGAGAGGGCTGCAAGTGCCTGGCAGCTGCTGGATACTGCGAGGATGCCGAAGTTGCAGTGCACAGGGACGACTCTGCCACTGGCAAAGCAGCAGCAGCAGCAGCTGAACTCAGGTCGGTGGAAGGGTGGAGGGAGCTGTGGCAGCCCCACCTCTTTCTGCAGCAGCACCCAGTGTCAGCCCGGGCTGGGCTGGGGCCTCACCTGCAGAGACTGCCTTCGGGGTGGGGGTTCTCGGGTGAGGGAAGAGGAGGGGCAGAGCGCTGTCAGCGGGAGGAAAGCAGAATGGATAGCAAATCTTCCTCCTAATCAGGAACACGAACACTCTCATTTAACAAACTCTCATTCATAAACCTAGGTTTCCATGCATGTTCCTGTTTGCCCACCAGGACATGCAGGGACAATGTTCAAAGTAATGAAAAAGAACAAATATGTGGTAAAATTGGGTCTGTTAAGGTTTCACAACATGATTTAGTGGAGTTCAACATGACAGGAACAGTCAATCAGTTTTTTCAAGTAGAAATTTAGTAATTTCTGTCAAAAAATATATACAATACTTAAGCACAAATACAAATCTGCTCTGAAATGACAGTGTTCACAATAATTTTGTATGTTCTGGAAGCCTTACCAGCTAATCTATGTCAAGACTGTTTCAAAATCTTGCTTCAAAAAGTATGCCATGTTTGAACCTACACAACTAAATAGAAGGAAATATCTGAAAGACTGGAATATAGTTAGCTTATCTCTGAACTCATTGTATCATTGAAAGGAGCTAAAGTTCTATTAGATGTAATTATTCCTTGAAATTCTAAGGCAGTGTTCATAAAAAAGAAATTAAAGCATTAGAAAGACTTCACAAGGAACCTACCTTTAAGCAAGCTCCCATGTATCATTAATAAAAAACAGCATTCAGTAAGTTTCCAAGTTAAGAAAATTTTCCCTTTTTGTTTGCTTTATGCATTATCAAATTTATTAGTGTTGTCAGTCTCACAGTGAAACTGCCAAAATTTCAAAGGCATTTTAAAGGCATGTAAAGAGGTGGGTAGTTCCACAGCTGCCTGGTTATGGCATCAATCCCTTCTCATTTCATTCACGCTTAAAACATCTAGGTGTAGTAGCACAGGCTACTGGTGCAAACACAATGATTTCCTTCTACTCCAACAGCCACTGTAGGCAGCCTTTCATCATATTTCTTCATCCTACAGATTAATTTTTATCACTTTTCTCTTACCTTTCCTTTTTCTAGTTAAATCCACCATTTTTAGTCTTAAAACCAGATACTCACAGAACACACCTATAGAAATCAAAATGCTGAAGAACAGATTTTTGTTGGGAAAATATTTTCAAATTAAAAAAAACTTCTTTTTAAAATGCCACCTCATCAACAATGTTCTCCTTGGAATCTACATGAAGATTCATGGATAATATTTTAAAAAATCACATCTCTAAGTGAAAAAGGTTCTGAAGGCTGACTTCTGGAATTTATTTTCCTTTCTGATGTTATCCACTTTGTCAGGCACTGAGGGATCATCACCTGTGGGGGAATGCCACCTGGAACAAGGATGAACCCATGAATTCAAGTTAGCAGAGATCAAAATTATTGGTAACTAATAATCCTGTGAAATGTTACATGAAGTTTGTAGGATGAAAGCATTATAAAGACAGTCACTGATCATGTTTATTAAGTTAGTCACTTAAATTTCTATTTCAGAACAAGAAAAGTCAAGGAAAGTCAAGAAAAATTAATCTGTGACCACCTTTGTAATATCTAACATATCTGAAAGCTACATAAAAGCTTCGGCTGAAGGGGAAAGTCCTTAAAGCAGAGAAGGTACCCATGTACTTTGGAAATATTTTTTTGAGATAATGACTAAATATAAATAGGATTTAGAGAAAAATTGTGTTGTGCAGGGCTTCCAAAAGAATTCCAAAGCTGCAACATACAGCATACAGCATACATATAAACCCAAGGACTCCAGCACAGCTGCTTGACATTGAGTTTTATTAGATGGCTCATATGGCTCATAGTAAAAGTATCTATTTCTGTGATTTTTAATTTTTTAGTTGATAGCTGAAACTGGACAAATTAAAATGTTTCCCTCAAAATTCTTCCAGCATTGATACCTTTCCATGGCATGTGTTTTAAACTGTTGTACTTCCACTTATTCCTTCTGTTATGGCAGCTGAGGTGTTTCCATCTAGTGAAACTTTATTGTATTGAAGAGTGTATCCTTGCTATTGGTTAAATCTCTTTATCTTTTTCCATAAAACTGTAAAATTAGTACATCAATATTTTACAATATTTGGACCTTGGGTATGTTGGTGAAGTTATTTCTCTCAATTAGAAAGACCATTATGCAAACCTACCAGCTGTGTGCACGTTCAGAAATGCAAGGAAAGAAAAACTGACTTTCATTTTTTGATTATTTCAACTCTACATTAAATAAAGCTGTATTGCTAAAATATTTCAGCTTAATTTCTACACATTTCCATCAAAGTTAGTTCTTTTCTAGACTGAGAAAAACACCACATAAAGCACAAATTTCAAAAAACTGCTGGTGGACGTTTTAAAATTGTTGGGGGAAGAGATTTTATGACTTCTTGTTAGAGCTGATGACAGTATGCTACTTAGTAATTTATACCATGAGAGAAAAGAAACAGAGAGGTAAAACTATGATTTGAAGTAGCTGTTCCCTTGTGATTTTCAAGCAATCATATACAAATACGTGAAATACACAGTAAGAATGAAAGAGCAGGAACTGAAGCATTATTTATCACAAAACTCAGAATATGCATTGGCTATGTATAAATCAGTTTGGAAACCTTTAAAATGCTACCAGCCTTTTGTGACTGAATTATATATATCTCTGACATAGGCACACTTGTTCATAAACAGGATTGATTCACTGAGGATAAAGAATTGAGTCACCTTCTGCATCACTGATTATCAGCTTCTGAAATAAAAAAATGACAGAGTGACTGTCAGAGTTCTGCCATCAGGCTTGACAATGAAGTGCTCACAGCCCTGTTGCTGAAGATCAGGTATGACACACCCAATGCAAGCAGGAGAGAAAGTTGATAGAATCAGTCCTGCCTGGCAAACAGAGTCTCTTCAGGAGACCAGATACATTTTTGAAGTCAGGTATTTGGACAATGAAACATCTAAATATCCTCAAACTTCAGAGTGTTAAATGATTCAATAATTCTTAGCATCGTGTATGTGTGATGAGCCACTTAAATGTTATAAAAGGATCTAGAAAATGCACAATGCCACATTTCAAATGAAATGTTGCTTAATTCCCTGCTGGCATGAGCTTGTTGGCATAAACTTGATCTCTGTTGAAACAAATCTAGTGTTATGCCAATAAATTCAGCACCTTCAACTCATAACATATAGGAGACCAGCTTTTCTCTATTTCTGTTTTTTGAAGTCAAGTTGTGGACTGATTACATGACATCAATTAACACTGGTTAGTAGCTCTGCTGGCACCTCTGGGCCAGTCCACACATTAATGCATTAACCTCCTGCTGCACGCTAAGGAAGTGCAATACACTGAATTTAAAGCTCTGCTAAGTGGACCAGCTTCAGACCAGGCTGCTCTTAACAGTTGTAAGGACTAAATTCAAACACTATGTACCACAAAAGCATAACACAGCACAAAACCAGGGTGTAATTTGATACATATTTGTACTGGTATCTAAGGAGGGCTCTGGGACTGTGATTTGATCCTTTAAGAACTATCTACAATTTACCTGTGCTTTTTTCATCTCACTTAAAAGTTCTTTTGCTTATTTCCTTCTTTATATTCTTTTCTATAGAATGCTGACATCATATGCTTTACTGAAGTCATAGTAACACAATCTAACTGTTGCATTCATAAGGACTTCTGAACCTTGCCTACTATTCAGAAAAAACTGACAGGTCCTTCCTACATTATTAATCACAAATCTGGACAAAATGTTCTGCTGTTTGTACTATGAATTGGCATGGTAACACAGAACAGGAAGATCCTCCTGAATGACAGGGACTAGTTCCCTGCCACTACAAAAAAAAAAAAAACCTCTGTCGTACAATCACCTCATACATTTTTTTTCAAGTGCCATATTAAAAATAGAAATATCTTTGTTCCCAGTAATTCCATGGAAAAGCAGTTTCATTAGTCAATTGCAGTAATGACTAGAAACATTATTCTGGTTTCCTGATATATTTATTACTGAATAGTACATATCTGTTTGTTCTTGTGTCTTTCCCCTTCATTTAAATGGTTTTCATCTTTCAGGTTTATTTTCCTGATATATTTATAGATAACACTTGTGTCTCCTCTCTGGTTTTGTTTTATTGCAGTAAACAAGCTGAGCCATCCTAAGATCTGTTCTTTTTAAAGGCTCTCAAGGTCTCTGGCGATGAACCCAACTTCCCTGTAGCCCTCTCTTAGTTCAACATTAGCTCAGCTATAGAACAATTGATTAGGTTTTCACAGTACCCTAAATGAGATTTTACCAGGGCCTTACAAAATGACTTAATACCTCCCTATATTAAATGAAATCCATCTCCTGAGATACTACTTGTGGTGGTTTAATCCCAGCCAGCAACTAAGCACCATGCAGCTGCTCCCTCACTCCCTCGCGAGCAGGATGGGGCAAAGAATTGGAAGTGTAAAAGTGAGAAAGCTTGTGGGTTGAGATACAGACAGTTTAATAGGGAAAGCAAGAGCCATGCAGCAAATAAAGCAAAACAAGGAATTGATTCACAAATTTCCATGGGCAGGCTGGTGTTCAGCCATCTCCAGAAAAGCAGGACCCTGTCACACGTGACAGTGACTTGGGAATACAAACACCATGACTTTGAACTGTTCTCCCTTCCTTCTTCTTTCCCTGGCCTTTTTTACTGGTCATGATGCCACATGGTATGGGATATGCTTTGGTAAGCTGGGTCCAGCTGTTGTGGCTGTGTCCCTTCCCAGTTTTCTTAAATGTATATAGAATATATAAGGCATACCGCTGTTTTCTAAATTTTTTAAAATTATTTTATTATGTAGCAGGTAAAGTTAGCAGATAAAGCATTGTTAAATTATTTCTAGTATTAAATTACTGTAAATGGTAATGATTCTTCTCAGGCAGCTAACAGGTGCAATCAGGAATGTAAAACCCTGTGGAAAAGCTGTAAGAAGGAACACAAAAATATTTGGTTTTTGATGAGGATTAGTGCTTTAAAAAAAACCCACAAAAAATGAAAAACATTGTCATATTGTCTAAGAAATATTCACTTACAAAATAAAGGCCTATGAAAGAACTTGAGGATGATTTTTCTCCTCTGCTCTGCTGTTGAGGATTTTTTGCAAGACAATGGTCACATTCAGCAGATGCACAATCCAGCCTTCTGGTAACAAAGTAACCCGTTCAAGAAATGAGGTCAGTGAATCCTTGACAACAGGAAAAAAGAAGAAGAGTCAGAAGAGTCAGCAAAGTTTAAGAAATAAAAAAGGGAACTAAGGGTAGGCCAGACGACCAAAGCAAGATGAGTGAAGAATTGGGTGATCCAATCAGCATTTAATTTTAGACGTATGGACAGTTAGGATTAACCAATCATGTATTAGTTAGAACTGCATAAACAGCAGAACTTTATAAATACAGAACTGCATAAACAGGAGAACTTTATAAATACCAGCTTCTGTATAATAAAATTGGCTTCACTTGATCATATTGATCATGGTGTGATGTCCCATTCTTGATCCTCTGCACCGCATTTTTTGGTGACCGAAGTGACATAATAGCGTCCAAGGGACCCGAAGATGGCAACTTGGCTGCTGTGCAGAGGATTGGCGACAGGCTTCGGGATGCGGGGAAGTCGTCGAAAGTGTCCTCACTGCCCTTCTACTCAAAGGGAGTAGAAGTCTGGAACGTTCCAGGTGAAGACGACTTGAATCTCGCCCTGATCAGGTGAGCGGCCGGGGAGGAGATGGGGTTGGACCATGAGAGAGATGGGGTCCAAAAACTCCTCCACCATATCCTCTCTAAGAGAGAACAAAAATATGAGGCTTCTATTCTAAAGGGACTTATTTACTGGGCTTGGGATCGTAACCTCATAGCAGGAGTGCAGGTCGCTTTTGAGGTTTTGACATGGGAAGCTGTGGGGCAAATGTTATGGGATTGCATTGCGTCTGGGGGTGGTGAAGCAAAAGAGGCATCTAAGTATGCTACCTTGTGGAAAACTATCATAGAAGTGCTGCGGGCTATGAAGGCAGAGAGAAAGGCTGCAGCAGCAGCTTGTGCAGCTATTGCTTCTGATTTAAATCCAAATCCTCAAGCATTTCCAGTCAGTTCAGTCCAGCAACTGTTCTCTATGACCCCAAATATCCCCTCGCGCAGTCCACAACCCCTCGACTCAGTTTCCACTCCCAAATCAGGTGTTTTACTAACCACGCCCCCATCTCAGACAGAGAATGAGGGAGCTGGTGCCTCCCACGGAGGCTTGGACTGTAAATCAAGGGAAAATTATGCTCAAAGTGAAGAAACAATCAGTGGCAGTAATGCAGAAGAAAAACATACATTGGGTAAAAAGGATGAGGATGGTGATGTTGTTATGAGTGGTGCTTCTATTGATGAGGATTTGAAATCCTTAGTTGACAATTTACAAAAATTAGTGATTCAACAAAAAGATTCAGCTGTCCCCAAAAGGGATTATTCTTTCAAGAAAAGGGATCTGCCAATCTCTTATTCTGTTGTGGATGAGGAGTTAGAGCTGGAATGCAATCCAGAAATAGAAGCAGCTCAGAGACTGGAGAAATGGAGAGGATTTATAATTGAGGCTATTGTGGAAGGGACTTTCCTCTCGAATGATATTGTGTTTACTAATCCTACAGGTCAAGCCTGGGAGCCATTTGATTGGAAGATTTTAGAGAAATTGAAGGCTTCAATTTCACAATATGGCTTAAAATCTCAAATTGCACAGTCACTCCTGCAATATGTTTTTACCTCTAATACATTAATTCCAGCCAAGGTTCAAATGCTAGTAAGACTGATAATGCCCCCCCACCAACAAATTCAGTTTCATAAAAGTTGGGAGGCAAAATGCATTCAGGAGGCAACAAAACCCCAAGTTCAGGGAGACCCTCTGTATGGCTTAACAGCACAACAGTTGCTCAGCAAGGGACCTTGGGCTACTGCAACTGCTCAAGCTAGAAGTATTGATGAAGTCTTACATATGAGCCAACCATTAGCATATAATGCTATCCTCACACTCCCAGATGGGTTACACCTAAGCCTTTTACTCAAATTCATCAAGGAGCAAATGAGGACTTTGATAAATCTGTAGATCATTTACATGAAACTATTTATGATCATCCTGATCTAGATTCAGATACAAAGGTACAATTATTTAATATGCTGGCTTTTGATAATGCAAATGATAAAACTCGGCAGATCTTGGGTACCTTAAAAAAGGGAGCAGATGTTGTGGAAATGTTGGAGCTGATGGCTAGAACTACGGAAAGACAGAAAGCAGCTTATGTAGCAGATGCTGTACAGGTTGCAGTAAAACCGTTGCTCTCTAAACTGCAAAAGAAAGCAGAAGGGAAGAACATTAAGTGCTTTGGGTGTGGAAAAATTGGACATATTAGGAGTCAGTGCCGCTCTATAACAATGAAAAAGTTTTATTCCATCTGCAGAAAAGATAACCACAATACCAAAGAATGTCGGTTCCAGGGAAACGGACGGCGGAGCGCAGCCCCGCGCTCCAAGACACAAGCTCGGGGAACTGCATGGATAGCTCAGTCTCCAGTGGAGGACTTTACTCACTCCAATCAGCAACTTCTGGAAGTGCTGGAGTGGATGTGGAAACTGCAGTAGATGTCACCATCACAGACTCTGCAGTACATCTGATAGAAACTAATGTAAAGGGACCCTTGGGGAATGGGCTTAGTGCTTTCCTTTTAGGGAGATCATCTGCTAGCAAAAAAGGACTGGGTATAATTCCTGGGGTTATTGATGCGGACTATCAAGGGGTTATCAAAATTATGGTTAGGACATTTTTCCCTCCTGTATCTATTCCCAAAGGCTCACAAATTGCTCAACTTGTTCCATTTAAGTCTTGTGTCCCCTGTACAGGCTTCAAAGAGCAGGGGACAGGCGGCTTTGGCTCTACAGGTAAACTAGAAGTATATTGGGCCATGGACATCACAAGAGGTAAACCAGAAAAACAGGTAACCTTAACACATCCCAATAGTAATTCTATTACTAAGAGGCTCACAACTGATACCAGAGCAGATGTAACCATCATTTCAAACGTAATATGGCCTAAGAATTGGCCAGTGGTCAATCCTGTTTTAGGCATTGCAGGAATTGGAGGGTGACCATTATGCTAAGCATCCTTGTGCCTTGATTTGTCAATGGGTCTTTACCCATTACTCAGGCTAATCCTTTAATCATTTTGGAATGGGTATTTTTACCTGTGAGACTGTCTAGAACTGTTACCACTTGGTAACAGCTGGTTAGAACTTTTTGCTCATTTGATTATGAAGGGCAGAGGGAGGATATTAGAAATTTGGGGTCAGGAACCATATCAATTGCAGTTTTATTGACCAACTGGTATCTTGAATGGGGAATTAGGCATTCTGTTCCTTTACAGATAGCTTTGGCTGATTATGATGGTAAAATTCACAATACATATCCACAATACCGGGTGTTATCTTTATTGGAGCATCAGCGTCTGGAGGACAGACCATGGAGATCTGAGATCCCAGTGTCTGGGCTGACAGTATTTACTGACGCAGGTAAAAGGTCAAAAAGGGCTGCCTGCACATGGCAGCAAAACAAATTATAGATACAGCATGTCATTTTTGGGGAGATAAAAGATAATGTTGCAAACATTGGAATTGAAAGCTGTTATCTGAGTTTTTGAAAATTGGAATTATGAGGCTAGTAACATTGTTTCTGATTCGCTTTATGTAGTCAGCTGTGTACAACACCTTGAAAGGGCAGTAATTAAGGAGGTGAGTAATAGACACTTGTATTCCCTTCTGAGCTGATTGCTCAGAACTTTAAAACAACGTCAGCAGGACTACTTTATTACTCATATTCGTAGTCATCAAAAATCTCCCTGGTCTATCTGAAGGTAACGCTTGAGCTGATCAATTGGTAGCTGCTGTCTGGCCAATGCCAACCTCTGATAAATTTCAACAAGCAAAACATTCCCATGCCTTTTTAAATCAATCTGCAAAAATGTTGGTTAAAAAATTCGGTATTCCCCTTACTGATGCTACTGGTATTGTATGATCTTGTCCAGACTGTCAAAAGGATGGCATTGGCTTAGGTGCTGCTGTCAATCTAAGAGGTACTCAGCCTTTGCAATTATGGCAAATGGATGTAACCCATGTAGCAGAATTTGGTCAGAAGAAATTTGTAGTTTGTATTGGTACTTTCTCTTGTGTTTTATGGGCGACCTCTTTAACAGGTGAAACAGCACATCATGTTGAAAAGCATTTGTATAATTGTTTTGCAGTACTGGGAGTCCCCTTAGCCCTTAAGACTTGATAATGGTCCAGCTTACTGTTCTTTACGATTCAAGTGGTTTTGTAATTTGCAGGGTATTCAACATGAAATTGGTATTCCTCACAACCCTACAGGTCAGGCAATTATTGAGCGCGCCCATCAGACATTCAAGGGCAGGCTGCAAAAACAAAAGGGGGGAACTATAGGGTTATCCCCAGAAGAAAGAACAGCTAAAGACATTTTTGTGCTTAATTACCTCAGAAGAACAGGTGATAGGGACGAACCACCTATTCTTGTGCACCATGCCCTCACACATAGGTAGGCCAAGTGAGGAAGTACCTGATGGTATTCAAGTTGTGTTCAAATCCCCGGAAACGGGGATGTGGGATGGAGCAGCTACAGTGAAACTAACAGGAAGAGGTTGTATGTGCTTACTTACAGATAAAGGTATTCACTGGGTGTCAGCTAAGTGGGTAAAGCCCTACTTGAAAACACGGACATCAGCCCATGCTATCCCAAGAGGCAGAATATCGACAATTGCACTGAGTCCAGACACATTTGGATCCACTTCTCCAACACCTGACGGCTGACCAACACTCAGAATTTTTCCCACAGCTGCTGGAGATTGCAGGAGCAGGACGGCTACCTGGATCTAGAGTAACTGTAACCGGTACTGATGCTTTACCACCACTTCCATCACAGATTATAAATCAGATTGAAAGTGCTTGTCCTGCACATGGCTATGCATGTAAGCCATGGCTTCAGGTTCATTGTATAAAACATAATTTGAAAACACGGTAGCAAGAAAACAATCTAACCTTAGCTCAAAAGAAAAAGCAGAAAATTAGTTCCACTAACTTAGCATGCAATAGATGCTTTAACGTACTTAACATACTTACCCCAGAAAGTGCACTAGCAATATTTTTAGGGCCTAATAATCAAAGACAGCCTCCACCTGCCCCTCTTAGGAGAATGCTTTTACAGCAATGGAATTTTAGCTAGGATTTGTCTTTGATAGAAACACAAGACCAAAGAGGGCTGTTTTGGATTCAATTGTACTTGGCTAGACAAACCATAGCAAATCAGATTATATTGCAAAGTCAGATAACAGCTACTGAGTGTGGAGAAAGAATAGCAATACCACAAAGACAGTACATTTCTGATAATCAGTGGGACGAGGCAAAAGACTATTGGGCAAGGTGTAGGTGTGATTAACAACGATGGCAATGGCAATAGTTTGGCAGGTAATAACAATGATAATCAGTGCAATGATCGGGGAAACACAGGGATTATATAACATTGAACATTGAACTAACATGTGGGTCACATGGGCCAACAAAACAGGGCAGAAATCCTTTTGCTTATCATTGGCTACACCCTCTGATCCATTTTGTACATGTTTAATTGGTGTTCCATTAGACTCCTTGGAAGAATTTGGACATTGGACAGAGCCCCAATTTATAACAACTTAAGTAAGGCCTAGTCGAGCTGGTGTACGAGTCAAAACGGGATCATTACCAAAAATCAATGTAAAAACCTGGGAATCCACAGAAACCCTCTAGGCGTCCAAGCATTTACAATTGTTTGAGAGTTAAATACTACAAGTATGGAACCACAGGAATTGGATCTTTTAGGATCTACGCCTGGGAATTATTGTTTTTTGGGAATTACAAAAGTAAAAACATGGTCTGTGAAAAGTTAGGAAAACCAAGAAATGATAGCACTTGGATATCTCCTGTTTCTTCGGGGTATTACAATACTACGGCATACTGTGCCAATTGGATATGGCCTGTACCCCCAAAGCATAAATCAGCAAGGATGCTACCTCCTGGAGTTTTCCTTATTTGTGGGGATAGAGCCTAGCCTGCAGTACCTCAGAAAGCATTGGGAGGACCATGCTATTTTGGGAAATTAACATTATTTGCCCCTAGCATCCAACAGTTGCTTAACATCGGTCACAAGTCTCAGCGTTCAAAACATAGCGTACATCAATTAGGCCCTGAATGTAGAAATTATATACAATTGTGGAATTCACCATCACTTATACTAGCCTCAATTTTTGCACCAGGAATAGCCTCAGCACAGGCCCTTACACAGTTGAGGCAATTGGCATGTTGGGCAGGGAAACAAATTAACATTACATCCATGGTATTGAATGAAATCACCACTGATGTAGGTAGCATACGCCGCACCGTGTTACAAGATAGAGCTGCCATACATTTTTTATTGCTGGCACAAGGACATGGGTGTGAAGATTTTGAAGGAATGTGTTGCATGAATCTTTCTAATCACTCTGGATCCATTCACAAGAAGCTTTCACAGCTTAAAGAGAATATGAAAAAGCTCACAGTTGTTGAGAACTCTTTTGACGAATGGCTAAAATCTTGAGGCATAACAGGCTGGCTTAAGCACTTAGTATGCTTTGGCATTATGGTGCTTTGCATTATTTTAGCAATTTTGCTTATAGTGCCTTGCTTATTACAATGTGTGCAGAGAATAACTGAATGAGCTATTAAGTCAGTCTGGCTTGTGCAAAGACAAGAAGGGGGAATTGTTGAGGATTTTTTGCAGGACAATGGTCACATTCAGCAGATGCACAATCCAGCCTTCTGGTAACAAAGTAACCCGTTCAAGAAACGAGGTCAGTGAATCCTTGACAACAGGAAAAAAGAAGAAGAGTCAGAAGGTTCAGCAAAGTTTAAAAAATAAAAAAGAGAACTAAGGGTAGGCCAGACGACCAAAGCAAGATGAGTGAAGAATCGGGTGATCCAATCAGCATTTAATTTTAGACGTATGGACAGTTAGGATTAACCAATCATGTATTAGTTAGAAGTGCATGAACAGCAGAACTTTATAAATACCGGCTTCTGTATAATAAAATTGGCTTCACTTGACCATGTTCATCATGGCGTGATGTCCCATTCTTGATCCTCTGCACCGCACTCTGCTCTCATGAGACTCTACCTGGAACACTGTCTGCAGTTCCAGTGCCCCCAACACAAGAAGGCCATTGAACTGTTGAAGCAAGCCCAGAGGAGGCCATGAAGCTGCTAAGGGGACAGGAGCACCTCCCCTCTGAAGACAGGCCAGGAAAATTTGGGCTGTTTGGCCTGGCAAGGATTGTGTCGAGATTTCATAGTAACCTTCAAGTATGTGGAATGGCCATACAGGGAAGCTGGAGAGGGATTTATCTGGAGCTGTAGTGATAGTGCAAGGGGCAATAGGTTCAAACCAGAAGAGGGAATACTTAGGTTAGATACACAGAAAACGTCCTTTACTGTGAGAGTAGTGAAGCACTGGCACAGGTTGCCCAGAGAGGCTGTGGATGCCACATCCCTGCAAGCGTTCAAGGCCAGGTTGACAAGGACTTTGGAGCAACCTGGTCTAGTGGAAGGTGATCCTGCTTATGAGAGGGGCATTGGAACTGGGTGATCTTAAAGTCCCTTCCAATACAAACCACTCTATGACTATGATTTTTTCACCAATTTTACTCTTCAGACCTTACTGATGTCACGATTTACAAAATAATTTCTTATTCATGACCATTTAAAATATGCAAAGCACTTTAAGCCTTATTAAAGCCATGCATTTTTAACTGTCATACTGATCCTGAAAATTAGCATAATTTTAAGATTAGGGCTCAGTTTCTTGAGGGAGAGCACACCAGCAGTATGACCAACAGCTTTTAAAGGGTCCAGCTGCATGGGGACAGCCAACAGCAGATGCTGTCCCGAGCCAGCACACAGGCTCCAAGGAGAACACGCTGCTGGAGAGTGCTGCTGTTAACCAAAACCTGGCTGCTCCTGCAGTTGGGACTCTCCTCTCAGGCACTCCTGTTTCCGCCAATTTAGGGACTCTCTAAACACGCACAGGGCCAGGTTTCTAAACCTCTTCTTTCCAAAGGAGACATAGTTTATTCTGCGCAGGGTGCGAGGCAGAAGTTTTCCACAAATCAAGCATACCAATTCTCAAAACTTTACACACTATATATACATTTTAGCAAGCAAAGTCACAGTTCATTGGCTACAAATTATCTAGTAATTAATTACATTCCTATCTTCTGTTGCTTACATGATTATTTCCTTTCCTGTACTAATTAGTCCACATATTCAGTCTCCTTTTTATTTGGTGTACTGGTGGTCGCCACCTCCCACTGCCGGATTCTAAAGCCCGTGAACTGGCACTAATTCCTTGCATTACAAAGGGTACGGGGACCTGCGGCGCCAGCCAAGGGACAAGAGATGGCCGGTGACACAGCAGGAGCCGACGACTCAACAGGAATGTGCGATAAAAGCACAGGCGGTCCTTTGCCCAGGGTCCCTCCTTTGAGGTTACGAGGCCTGTTTCACTGGTGAGGCAGGACCCTGTTTCACAGCCCCCTTCTCATCCTCTGTAACTCTCCGGACGATTTGTTAACTCCCTCTGGCTCTGCGGATCTCGGCGTCGCTGCCGCCCTTCGGCCCGAGGCGCGGGAACGGCCGTGTCAGGCAGCGAGCCCGGCCCCGCCGCGCCCGAGCCCGGAGCAGCCGCCGGCCCCTCCGCAGGGGCGGCGGGAGCTCAAGGGCGGGCCGGGCCGGGCCGCGCCTGCGCGTCCGGAGGGCCGGAGCGGGGCCGGTTCTGCGCTGCCGCCGTGCGGCGCCCGCAGCCAGCCCGTCCTCCTGCCCCGTGCTCTCTGCACAGCCACAAGCCCTGGCCTGAGCTTGGCGGCTGCTCCCGCCATGGTGCGGTGCGGCGCGGCGGCGCTGCGGAAGGTCAGTGCAGCCGGCCCGGGGAGCGGTGCGGACGGTGCCGCAGGCGGCGCTCGGGTGGCGGGGAGAGCTGGCGGGGAGCCGCGGTCCCGCTTGCGGGGCCTCTCCGGCAGTTTCCGTGTGCCGGGTGGCGCGGGCCGCTCCCATCCCGTCCCGCTCCGCACCGCCCGTGCCGCCCGCAGCGCCCGGCGCCCTCAGGGCCCGTCGGCGATGTCCCGCCGTGGCGGCACACGCGGGTCTGCGGCGCCCGGGCTCGCCCGGCCCGGCCTGGCCCGGCCCGCTGCCCGGGGCCCTGCGCGCCGTGAGGTGTCGCTGCCGGGGAAGACATGCCAAACATTGATTAAAAAGTATACGCTCTGCTTTCTGAAGTTTCGTCTATTGCCATGAAAGATCATCCAAGCGGTTATACACGTTTCTATGAAGCGAAATATAAATAGAACGTAATTAACTGATGTTGAAACTGTTGTTTTATTAGTACAGCAACTTCATAGACAATTTGCGGGTCTATGTGAGAGGAGGAACTGGTGGAATGGGTTATCCTAATCTGGGAGGGGAAGGAGGAAGAGGTGGTGATGTCTGGTTCGTCGCCCGAGAAAGGACTACCTTAAAGAGCATTAGGGAGAAATATCCCCAGAAGCGATTTGTAGCTGGAGCAGGAGCCAACAGCAGGTAAGAATCTATTTAATGAAAGTTGTTATTTACAACTTTTCCAGAAAGCAAAATGTCAGCTTAAGGTACTAAGCCTGGTTTAATTTCTCCCAGTGTTAAAGCTCTAAAAGGTGAAAAAGGAAAAGATTGTGAAGTTCACGTGCCTTTGGGAATTTCAGTTGTTGATGATGATGGCAAGCAGATTGGTAAGAACATTTGCTTTGTTTTAAGGTATCTAATGTTTGTCACATTTACTGATAACATCTAGTGAATTTCTAGAACTAGGGTGTTTTATGGTTACATGTTTTCCAAAATACATCTGTGTTTTATTTTGTTTGGCCAAAGAATTGACAAATACACTGTAAAAATTGTTGGAAAAGCAAGGACCCACCCCTTCCAGAAATTAGCAGTAGCTGATTTGTATCACTACATACAAGTCCTTTGCAGTTGGAAACACGTGTTAAAGGCTGGAAGCCATACCCATCCTCCACAGAACCATTCATGATCTTGTATAAGTTACATCTCCATAAACCCAAATAAGTGTCCCTGTATCTTTACTGAATTATGAAAATGCTTAATCCAAAGATCCTTGCTGAATGTCAACACTTTAGGTTACTTAAAGTGCATATCTGTTTTTTACTCACCAGGAAGATCTCTTTTAATACTCTTGGAATGGCTCTCAATGGTTCCTTTGCAGTTTCTCAGAGTTTTTCTTTTTGGACTGTTTAGAATTAAAACTAAATTCCCAAACTGCCCTGGTTTGGTTATTTAACTACATTGGATGTATTGCAAGATTTGTTTATGATGCAGGCATATCAGGGGGCTAAAGATATCCAAGTGTTGTGCTTTTTTTTTGTTGTTTTAAATATTCTAAGGGAGATATCATAGTCTGCATCTTAATGGAAAAATATAAACCATCTGAAGGGAGCCACATCTCCATCAATGCATATTTTCCTTGCAATTTTGAATTCAAATACTGGAGGGTTCAGAACCTCCATCTTGGCCATACTTTGCCTGCCTGCAGTTTTCTTGAGGTGACTGTATGACGGAGAAGAACACTGGGGTGTGATGGCTTTCATTTGTTGCCAAACAAGGAAAATCACCATGACCTTGAGGGCACAGTTCTTGCAAGGAAGTATACACAAAATTGTCTCATAACTGGAGACATTTAAATGGAAAATCACAACTGAACTACTGCAGGGGATTGTGTTTTTTCACTAACAAATTTATTTTCAGGAGAGCTTAATGCAGCAGGAGAGAGAGTCCTAGCAGCTCGTGGAGGTCTTGGAGGCTCATTGGCTACAAACTTTCTACCTTGCAAAGGTCAGAGGAGAACTGTTCACCTTGATTTGAAACTTATAGCAGATATTGGCTTAGTTGGGTAAGTACAGTAGTTTGAAAAGTAATATTAGAAAACAAAGTAGTACATTTCAAATTCAACTTCAAAGAAATTTGAGAGTTTGGATGATGAGTGTTAATTTTGCATTTGTATTGTCACCTAAGTTATTTGCAGTTTGAAAAAATCACATTGACTTTAAAGCTATTAAAATTAATTTTAACATTTGAAAGTATTTGTTATGTTTTGGTGAGTGAAGGGCTTCATGAATCATGATAATACTTAATTAGTAATATAATTGTATTTAGCAGTTGCAGTGATGGCCACAATATTATTAGCACAATATTTATTAAGTAGGTAGGAGGTGCAAAACAGAATCAAGAAAAAATGCATATTGCAAGTTTAACTTCATGGCACTGGCACAAGTAGATCCTTTCAGCAGCAGTTGAGAAGAGAATGCCAAAGGCTGTGTTTCTTACTCTCCCAAGAAACAGCTTCTAATGTTGGAAGGAAGTAATTACAAACTAGAAGAGTAGGACTTGCATATCGATGTTGCTGCTTTATAGCAATGCACATAAATATATTTTTATTTGGAGAAAGCTTTCAACAACCTACATTTGTAGTGTACTACAACTATACTGTTCTATTCAGCATCTGCTAACATAAATCAGCCCTGTGGTCCTTAATAATAAAAAAACATAGGAAACATGAAATGATGAGTATGAGGTGTCAATAGTCTAGTTGGTATGTACCAATGAAAAGTGGAAACTTGAAGACAGATTGATACACTAACTATATTTTTCTTTTTTTTGTTATTAGAAATAATTTTGACAATATAAAATTTCTCTAAAGTTGTATAATTTTCAATTGGTCTTCAGTAATTACATGACAGAATTTTTTTCTTGTTTTGATCAATGTGAAAGTACAGGAGTTTTATGATGCTGATGCTTCTTTAATCTTGTATTTCAGCTGACAGTTTGCCTTCAAAATGGACACAAAAATCATTATCAGTCAATTAGAGAAGCATATAATTTTCTTATTAAGAATATGAATCAGCCTCCAGTGGTTGTGGTTGTACTTTGATCTCTTTGTGTTTACTGTTTTTGCCTTTTTTGTGAGTGGTTTGCTATTAGATCAGGTGAAAAAAAAACAACTATGTAGACTTGAGAAAGGCCCATCAAGTTTAGGTACAGGTTGTGATGTGTTAGTCTAGGTTGCAATTTAAACTTCAAAGAACATAATCTACTTCAGTGGAAACAAAGTGTTTTCTCGAGTATATGACCAGAGTAACCTTCTGGAATGTCTTTAAGGCACCTTTCAACATCAGAGTATATGAAAACTGCACTCAATAGTTTCCCTATTATAACAAAGAGTCATTAGGTTGCTTTCTTTTTTTTAAGAAAGATTTATGTACAGCCGCTTTAAAAAGGCCTGTAATAGAGTACCAGCCTTGTTAACAGGCCATGGTTTTCCATGTATTCAAGTGGAGACTATGTGGTTTTCTATGAGACACCTGCCTTTCTGTCTTGTCACTGTGTTGAGTTGACTGTAGACAGAGTTTTCTTTGATCATTCTGAGATGAATATTTGTGAATTTGACTAGAATACAAGTCTTGTGTGGACTTTCTGGATGGAGTATGTGCTAAGAATAAGGACTGTAGTCTACCTTTGGATGTCAGGATTAACTTCAAGTTTCACATGGATCAAAGCTATTGTGCCTTTTCCAGCTCAGGTTAATCTTTAAAAAAAGTAGGTGTTACAATTTCAGTCTTAGGTTTTCATTTCAGTGGGTAGATGTATTCTGTGAAGAAGCTTTTGTAAAAGCTGGTGCTCACACTTTTGTAAAAGCTGGTGCTCACACTTTTGTTGTAGGATGCAGGTATAACTATCCCTTGTAAAGTGAAGATGTTATAACAGACAGGTGTGCACAGACCAGCTCCTAGGTGTTCTTTTAGGTTTACTTGGTAGCAGAACAGGTTAGTACTAATTTCAGGATCCCTCATACAACTGCCTTAAAACCACACATAAACTGTGCACGTGTGTGTCTATATACACAGTCTCACTCTGAGTTTACATTTGCTTTGCTATGTTAGATAAACTCTAGCATAGGTATCATTGGTACTTAAAGTGTAGACTTCCATAAACCCTGATGTGTCTGCTAAGAGACTGTAAATCCAACTGGTAAGATATATTTGCATGACAGCTTTTTAGAATGCAAGCATAATTTACAAAACTAGGTATAGCACGTGAAGAGTGAATCCAGGTATACCTGGATGGTAATGCTGTATTTCTGTCTGAGTGACTTTGAAAGATTTCTCTTAAATATATTACACATATATTTACATAACTCTTCTGCCTGCATCCTTAGGAAGCATTGTTGGATTTAGAAAAATTATCCAGATTTGATGTAAAAAAGTAAATCATAATGATCTGGGGCTTGTTTGTTTTGTAAAAAAATCCAATAGTCTGAGTAAATGAGTGCAAAAATGAGTTGATAGCATCGAAGAATATGTTTGGAAATAAATATACAGGAAACATATAGGTGTTTATTCAGTGTATCAATCCTGACTTTCATTCTAGGTTTCCAAATGCGGGAAAGTCATCCTTATTAAGCAAGATTTCTCATGCCAAACCTGAGATTGCAAATTATGCATGTAAGTTCATACTCTAGAGCAGTAGTATTTCCCGAGAGCAAGAAGTCTTTTTGCTGACTTGCTTATGGTAAAAGTTTATAAATAAAGAATAAGGTAGCAATGTTGCTTGGCTTTTTAATTATAAGAAATACTTCAAGGAGATACTTGCTGCCTCAGTGTCCAGTTCCTTTACTCATCTCAGTTTTTCATGTATACACCCCCATAATGCTTCAACCTGTTAATGTAGGGTCTATTTAACATTTATTTTTGTCTCAGCCCCTTTTATTGCAACTGAGACTCTCTGTGGTGTGTAATATCCTCAGGCTACAGAATATGTACTGTCAAGTTCCTTTGCCTGAATATATTGTATGCTTTAGAACTTGCTACCACTTGCAACTGAGAAGATTTTGGGGTTTTAATCTGTCCACTGAAAAATAGACAGAAATTTTTTGTGGTTTTTCTGTCAGTAAGTTCAAATTTATTGTCTGATCTTCTTTAATTAAAAAGTAAGAGTGCTAGTACTAATAATTCCTACTGACCTTTTTGCACCTTTCCCAATTCTCTTCAGCCTTTTCTCAGTTTGAAGAGTCCTATCTCACTTTACCTTTCATTGTTTTATCCCTGTTTGGAAGCTAATCCATAGTCTAGGTAATAGTTTTTGGGTCTGAGACTTCTTTACCTTCACTGTTCCCATTTTGGGATGACTGGAGCAGAAATGCAGAAAGAGATAAGACTTGGTGAAGCACTGGATTTTTGTGGTCTAATTTTCATCTATTTTATTTTGCTTTTTCTTTATTCCTTTTCCTTATTATTTATTTATAGATTTCCTTTTTTTGCTACTGCACATTTGTTTAATTTAAATACACTGAGAAAGTTCTACAATATTTAAATGTTTTGTAACTTTAACATATTTTTTAATGTTAAAACCAGTTTTGTTTTCTTCATGTCCCCTTGCCACAGTCACAACAATACAGCCTGAACTAGGAAAGATCGTGTATGCTGATTATAAGCAGGTTGGTATGAAACTTCACTCTGATTGTTTGTTAAAGTTATATGGAGTGACTACTTATGTTGCTTAACAGAATTTCAGAAAGAGAATGAAAACTTGTAGGTATTTTCATATGTGTATCCATAATGTGCACATGTCAAATGCAAATACACTGGCTTAACAGGAGTTGTGAGAAAAGTACTGTTTTATGAAGTAATAATAAGAGAGTTTCATAGCCAAATACAGTATTATGATGTAGAACTTATTTCAAGTCACTTTAATAAATAGCTTGTCATTTTCCCTTACCTTCTTTCTGTGGTTCTAATCCTGGCTTACAATCTTAGAGGTATGAAATTGTTTATGGAATTGAGAGTGCTGTGTCCTAGTATACTCTTAAAAGTTTAGGACTTGGAAAAAAATCACTGTTTCAGAGACCAGCCTGTTATTTTTATTTAGAAGAAGCAAATTTCTTGCAAGTTGCCTGTACAGAGAGCTCTGGACTGAGTGAGTAATTTTCAGAATGCAAACAGTGGCAGATTTGTACAATAGCTGAAGATCTACTTGAGTGAATGGCAGGGAGTTTTGTGATTTTAACTGTGCTACTGTAACTTCTTGTTATGACTTTCAATGTTGACTGTTCTTTCTTTTAGTATATTTTTTTTGTCTTTGTGGGGTTTTTGTTGGTTTGGTTTGTTTTTTGGGGCGTAGGGTTTTTTTTTGTTTGGTGGGTTGGGTTTTTTAATTAAAAACTGAAATAGTATGACTTGATAGTGATTACCTGAACAGCCAGGATAGTGCACTACCTGAGACGTCAGACAGCTGGGTCCAGTTCCTTTTGTGGTAGGCTGTGGTTGTGAAAGACTGGTGGACTTATGGCCCTACCACTTAAATTTTTGTGAAGTCTGCTCCACCCAGCTTCTTCAGATAAAAGTTGTCAGATAATTGTGTGGTGCCTGGAATTCTTTCTACAGTATCCACTGATGGGGAAACCAGTGCTAAATGAGACTAGAGATGCTAATAGATTTTGGACCCCAGCTTCACTTAAAAGTTGCAGCAAACATTTTCATTCCTCAAGCTTAAATCTTCTTTGATGTGCTTTTACTTTGTTTTTGAAGTGTATGATACATGCAGCACTGTACTCATCACTTTGAAGATAAAAGGCGAGTGCATTAAAGGGTTTCAGATAAGTTAACCAGAAAAACATAACCCTCAGATATGAAAAGATAAAAAAGTACTGTTTTTGCTTTCAGAACTGATAATGCTAGGGAGATTCAGTAGCTGATGCTTGAAACCTTCATTTAACAAACTTCAAATAAAGTGCATATTAAAGAAAGTAAGTTTAGTTTGTCTGGTCCCCTGTAGAGATGCAATATGTCTTAAGGGAATTTTTTTAAATATATTCATTTTATCTGGTAGTTTAGGTTAGCTTATCCTAGAAAGCTGTGCTGCAAATAAACGGGATTTTTCATAATCCTTTCAAAAAACTGCCATGAATGAGGATCTCTTGCTCATACTGGTGTATTTTTCTTCAGCAAGAGATCTACTTGCACTCCTGCCTTTCTTTTCTGAAGTTTTTTTCTTACCACAGCCAGTGATTCTTATTGTTGGCCATTTCTACAGTTCATGGTTTTTATACCACAGTGTTGGGGGCTATATAGGAACTATATGGACAAAATACCTGTTTTCTGAAGTCAAGGGAACTAGGGGTTGTTATCACAGGGAATTTCTGGGAATATGAGGAAGTACTCTCCATAATGCAACTGCTGAAACCAAAACATAAGCAATGTAATTAAGAGCAATAATTGAGGTGTCTTTCCTGTATTACTCAAAGGACAGTGACTCATGTTTTCCTACAGAACATTGATATTTTTAAAGAGATATGTAACAATTTGCTCATTTTATCTTAGTACAATATAAAAAAAGAAAATATGTGCAAGTCTCCTAGTGCTGTCTGTCATTACTGCTTGGAAAAAAAAAGGACACAGAAGTAGAGTACCTGAGTTGGGTTTCAGGTCTCAGTACCAGAGCAGAATTATGTACATTTTCTACCAGAGTATCTAAACTCCCTTCTGCAATAAGTAGCAGACTGGAAATTTTATGGTATGCTGGCTTCAGGCATTGTTCAATTTAATCCGGTTGCTGTCTAAATGGGCATTAGATAGATTTGAAGACCCTACCACTTCCTTCACTCTGTCTTAGCTTTCCTTCTTTCCTTCACTCTGTCTTAGCTTTCTGTGACTTACTGAGTAGCTATTTTGGGGGTTTCAGTATCATTCTGCTCTTTTTTTTGGTCTTCCTCAGCTGTCCAACAGCCCTCTCAACCAGCTGAAAAAAATGACAAGGTCTCTGACCATTGTGGCAGTCTTTGCTGGGCTCTGCCTGGAAGCTGATTGATTAATCAAAGTCTCATTTGAGCTGAAGAGCAGAAATCAAATTCTTGTATCTTCTTCTGCTCAGGAGAGCAGTGTTAAGTGGGTTTGTATTTGGAGTAATGATACTCTGTAGCCACAAGGAACAGACTTTATTTGCTTTCTCAGTGACAGTTTGAATTCTACACAAATGTGATAGCCTAAGCTGCTCACCTTTCAGAGTCTGTTTTATTCTCAGGTAATAGCTAAATTTTGTAAGATCTCTGCTGAGGTATTATTACCCTCTGTTTTGTACTTTGCAGACAGCTATAAGAAATAGACAGGGGGAACATGAGGAGCACCAAGTCTGTGCAATAGCAGCATTTTGTTTAATCTGCCTCTAATGATAGATTGTATTGAAACAGCCAATGCATATTATTTTGTCTGTGTTCTTTTGTTTATGTAGAATGATAATCACTGTTGACAGTTTAAAGTCCCTGGGTTTGCTTACTGGAAGTATTTTGTTTAAAACTTTTGTTTTCCTAGATTTCAGTAGCTGATCTCCCAGGACTGATTGAAGGTGCACATGCAAACAAAGGAATGGGCCACAAATTTCTCAAACATGTAGAGAGAACCAAGCAGCTTCTCTTAGTTGTAAGTTAAATAAGATGTACAGTTTATTGAAATCAAAGTGCAATAAATGAAATATATCTCAATTGCAATATAGTTGGAATTAAGAAAATAAGTTATAATTTGCATGATTATGATAAATACAGCTGTAATTGTGTTTACAGAATGGACCACTCAAATGACTAATGATAAATTAAGTAGAATTCTTAAGTTTATCACTTAAATTTATCACTGAAAATTTATCATTGAAAATTTCTTAAGTAGATTCTTAAGTAGAATTTATCATTGAAAATTTCCAATTAATTTAGAACAATGAAGTGTTCCAAGCATAACAAAAGCATGATTTTTTTTTTCTGCAAAATTCCTGTAAGAAGTTTAAAAACCAGACCTTTGAGAAACACTGTATCAGAATTAAGCAGTTTGTGCCTCCAGTGTACGATGTTTCTTTGCTGTATAGTTTCCTCTGTTACTTGGCCAGGAGTGAGCAAATTGCCATGGACATTCTAGGGCAAAGTACTTGATGGAGAGTACCTTGATATTGTAACATAATTTTACACCACAAAACTTGTTTTTATGTAACTTTTTCAGGTTGATATTTCTGGGTTTCAGCTGTCTATGAAGACTCAGTTCAGAACAGCCTTTGAAACGATATTGCTTCTAACAAAGGTATGTTCTCATCTTCCTATGTGACAGTTGTAGTTATGTGTTGAGTCAAGAAAATGGCTCAGTTTTGATCAAGAAACATTCAAATGTCAGTTTGTCTTCTGGATTTATAATATAAGGCCAGTGAACAAAGAGATTCTCCAAAATGATAAAGTCTTTATTTTCACTTGTCCAGGTTAAACCGCTCTAGTTTATGTTGGGTACCACATAATTATTAATAGAATTGATTAATCTATGCAGCATGTGGGATATTTCTTACAGTCAAGTAAAGGTAAAAAGACATATCATTTTCAGTTCTCCAATCCACTAGCATTTCAAGAAGTAGAAATATGTGGTTACAGTTAAAGCCCTGCCTTGATGCCCTTACTGCATAGACCAGCATAGGTAAGACATCAGGCCCCAGCTTTGCAGACATTCACTGTTTCCATCTCTCAACTATGCTTCTGCTTAAAATTATACATATTATGTAACTTTAAATTTATCTCTGTGTGACTTAAGTTGATGAATCTTCTAAATTTCATGTATTGCTGTTTAGTTTATTCAGGTTGTGATTTTCTAATATTAAATTGTTCAAGAATTATAACACTATCCAATTTATTATGTTTTATAGGTCTGAAGTTTTTCTGAAATTGATTTTGTGTTCATGAATGTCAGAATAAACAAAAACCAAAACTCTCATTCTTTTTGTAAGAGGCATTTCAGAATGAGCTAGCCTTTTTACCTGAAAGCAAAAAAATGGCTGAATCATTTAACATTATTTTCTCCTGTGCTTTAATATATCAGCTTTGAGCACCTGAGTCAACCTCGCAGCTGCTTGGGCAAGAAGGGCTATTTGGGCAATTAAACAAATGCAAGAGGAGATGTAAAATTGAAGTAGCCCTTGTTAAAAGACAAATACTTACTAAGGGAAATTTACTTTTCTTTTAAGGAACTGGAGCTGTACAAAGAGGAACTTGTAACAAAGCCTGCACTTCTTGCCATTAATAAAATGGATTTGCCTTGTGCAAAGGATAACTTGGATGAACTCATGACACAACTACAGAATCCTCAGGGTAAATGAAATTCCAGCAACAACTGTCATCAAAAGTAGTTGTAACATCTCATATGGATAACTCTGCATTGGCAGAGTTGTTTGAAACTGAAGTCAGCTATTAATTTTTTTATTTGAACGTATGTTTAAAATTACTTCCTGCATTTAGAGCTCTGTTTATATGAATTTGTAATGGCTTCACTGTTGGGAAAGGATTGTAATAAAATAGAGATATCCCAGATGATCTTTCCCAACCATGATATGGGAGAATAATTTTGCAGTCTAGGTGTCTGGAAAAAGAGTAACCTCCATAGAAGGTCCCCTTATAGGCACTGACATATATACCATTGGCCTAAACACATGAAAATTCTGGACAGGTCTGTGTAGGTTTACTTCAATCTTGCAATTACATTCAGGTGAATTGCTTTCTCTTTCCTGGAGTGTGTAGAAACCAGAAAGGCTTAAGACCATATTCTCCCATATTCTGCAGCTTGGGATTTCTGTGTACTCGTTGGAAGTGTATAGAATCTTCTCATGGCAGCATTAAGAATGGTATAACTGCTATATTACTGCTTGTCTTCTGAGATTCTAGAAGACTAATTAAGCAGGTAATATGTATATTAATTGCTGTTTATAACTGTAATTTATTAAAGTTTATTTTCTGCATTTAATGGGATTTTAGGGGCTTTGTAGTGATACAGTATTTGGGGATTGTGCTAACTCTTTTAATACAATTTTTCAGACTTCTTTCATTTACTAGAGCAAGAAATGATTCCAGAAAATACTCTTGAATTCAGAGAAGTGATTCCTATATCTACATTTACTGGAGAAGGAATTGAGGAACTCAAAACATGTCTAAGAAAATCCATAGATGAGCAAGCAGAGCAGGTGAATGAAGAATACCGGAAAAAGAAACTCCTGCTTTTACGGACTTCCAAAGAAGAACAAATGAATAGAAGCTGGCATTCCTGAATGGATCCAGCACATTTTAATATTTTAACTATGCACATGAGGCCTTTGTTGTGCAGACCTTCCATTTAATTGTTCTCTCTTCCATATTTGTCTGCTTCCCTCCATTTGTTTTGGCACTTGGGTTGGGCCCAGTGGGGAAAGAGACAAGGTGTTTTTTTAATTTATGTTGCCTACGAAGCTCAACAATATAAAGACCAAAGTATGTGTAACTCAAAGCACTGCTTAACAACTGCTGATTCCTGGAATATTTTTCGGCAAGTGAGAGGAATGGAGGGAGTATAACTTGCACAAAGGAGCAAGTTCAACAACTCTAGGTGTCCTGTGGGCAAGAGAAGAACCAAGGGGAGTTTTTGATGGAGGAATTTTCCAGGGTCTGGGCCTTCTAAGGTGAACCAGTTCTGTTGTTGTGACAGGCATTGGATTGTTGGGGTTTTGTTTGTTTTAAGGATTTAAAGGAAAACACATATCAGTGGCTGCTAGGAAGTAACTTGCAGGAGCACAAAAAGCAAGACTGATTTGTAATGCTGCAGGTTTTTTTGACACCTGCTGGTGCCTATTGTAGTCATCTTAGTTGTATACATCCTGATTCCAAACTTGTGATTCCCTCCTTTTATGGAGTTGTTGGGTTTATGTTACGTTTCGGTGAAGAAAACTGCTTCTTCTCAACAGAGCTATACATTTTTGGAAATATTTAATGTTCTAGATTTTGTATTATAAGAAGGCACACTCACATTTTAATTTAAAAAAAGTTAGAAGTCCTTTATTGTCAGGGTGGTTTCTACTTTAAAGCTATTAAATTGCTTGTAAAGCAAAAAAAGATTGAATACATCAAAGCCTTCTAGTTTGGTCTAGTTTTGTTTTGTAATATATGTATCATACCCTGCTTCTTTAAATTTTGTTAAAGCAGTCACTGGGAAGAAAGGTATTGTTTCTCATAATGCATTTATTTTATCATTGGTATTGGTTCTTACTGTGATTTTCCTCTAATTTTACTGTGTTTGGGGCTAATATGCTTTCCCTAATGCGAAGAATAGGCTGTCAATTTTTAATACTCCGTTTTACAGAATTGCAGAATCAGTTAGGTTGGGAAAGACCTGTGAGATTGAGTCCATCCAATGACCGAACACCACTTTGTCAACTAGACCACGGCATTCAGTGCCGTGTCCACTGTTTCCTTAAACACCTCTACCTTCCATCTTCCTGGGCAGCCCGGTACCCTTTCTGTGAAGAAATTCCTCGTGATGTGCAATCTGAATCTGCCCTGGTACCGACTGAGGCCATCTCCTCTCATCCTGTTGCTGGTTGCCTGGGAGAGGAGAAACCGACCCCCGCTACAACCTCCTTTCAGGGGGTTGTAGAATGATAAAATCACCCCTGAGCCTCCATTTCTGCAGGCTATTTCATAGCTGATAATAGCATTTTGTTTTTTCCAGACTTTGTGAACACACCGATCTTAACCTCACTCATTAAGGGGGGGAGTGGGAGTGTGTTTGGACTAAGAGGCAGCATGGCGTGACTGCAGCTGTCCGCCGTGGGCCGTAGCTACCTGCCGCAGTCGGGTTCCTCCCACCTGCGGTCAGTTGCCTTATCGGAGGGACGTGTTTTGGAGCACCGGCGTTGCCGGCCCAGCTCGCGGAGCTCTGCGCTCCTGCGGGCAGCGGAGAGCCCCGAGCGGGCGGGCGCGGCCGGGCGGCCGGCAGCTCTGGTGCGCGGGGCCGGGCCCGCACTGCGCCGGCGCCGCCCCCCGCCCCACAAGGCCCCGCGCGGCCGCGGCCTCCCCTCAGCGCGGCGGCTCCGCGGCCGGAGCGGCGGCCATGGCGCCTCCTGTGCGCGGCGGCAAGGTGAGCGGGCACGGCCCCGGCACGGCCATCCCGGGCCCTGCGGCGCTTCCCGGCTCCCCGCGAGTCCGGGATCGCACTGCGGCAGGCTCGGAGCGCTGTCGCGGGCGGGGATCGGCGGTGCTCCGCGGGGGGATGCTGTTTGTTCTGTCCGTGCGTCAGCTGCTCTTCCCGATTCAGTCGGAAAAATAATTACCCCTGCTCCAAGTTTTTCTTGGAAGTTCTAATCTGTTAGCTAGGATCGTTAATTCTAACCCGGTACATCTATATTTAATTTTAAAAGGAGTTTTGGAGAGCGTGGAACTGCATGATTGATTCCCAGAATTTAAAAAAAAAAAAAGAGTGGTGGTATTGGTTCTGAACCAATCCCTTGAAACTGGTGAGCTTTAGGCCTCCAGTTTCTGGTGGCCAGTTAGTCAAAACTCATTAAAAAATTTAAACTGCTCATGCTGTTGTGGATAGTTAGGCAACTGTTTGTGTTGATAAATTATTCTGTGACTTCTCTCCTACAGGGCTTTACAAAACAGTGATGCTTCCCAGACCGTGGTCTTCTCAAGGCCATGCAAGGGAACAGAGCTGGTTTTACTCATTTCTGAATTTTGTCTATAGTAAATGTGCTTTTTGTCGTCTTTTTTTTCATTTTTTTATCTTGTGGGCCTTTAATGATTTACCAGTTTTTAACCAGCTTCAGCCAGCATGTCTTGTTACAGCAACATGGATCTTTAGAATAGGGGGTAAAATCTGTCACTATTAAGGGGTGCTATTAGGACTGGTAGCTTCTGTGGATCAGATATAAGAGCTTTGCACAGTACAGCTTTAAAATCCTTGGGATGGAAGAAGCTGAAGCCAAGAATTTAAGGCAAGGCAGGGTTTTATCTGGCCAAAATGTGCTTTCTTCCCTTGGACAACTAGTTGACAAGTGGCTGAGGTCCCTAGTTGTTCAACACCACCAGGGATAGACATTAAAATCAGATGGACTAAAGAGAGGAAGAGAAAACCAAAAGAAACTCCATGTCTGCAGAAATGAGTTTGGTATTGGGGAATATGCCGTAGCTGCTCTGCATCTGTTTATTACAACACAGGTTTCATCATTTAATGGGAGGGACTCCTGGCTGGGCACAGCTCCCTTTGACAGCTTTGTTTGCCTTCGGTAATTTTCCACTTAATTATGTTGTTATGGTTGTTCATGGGTGTGAACCTGCAGAGGGAGGTCTGCGTGTTTATCTTGGCTTGGGCTACAAAGTGCACAGACAGCTTGAAAATTCATCAATGATGTTAGTGAACAAAAGCTGCTGCTTCAAGCTGTGCATCTGCAGTTGTGTCTTATGTGCAGTAGTATTTGTATCAATGAGTTTCCAAATCTGAAGCCCTCTTTCTCATTCAGTGAAAAAATTGGGGTTCATGACTGTGTTGTAAAGTCTCTTTCTTGCCTAGACAATTTGATAGAAGAATTTCTTTGATGTTTTTGTAGGTGATGGAGCCTATTCATATGTGAATTTTATAATATTTCAGGGTTTGATATAGGTAGAATACACTCTGTCTTTGCACATGTTAGCCCAACAAACTCGCCTTTAGGTTGTAAACTTTAACAGTTGCATACTGACATACACGGAGGTCTGATGGTGTCCAGTAGTAAAGTGATTTACTTATTATGACCTGCAGATTTGGTCTTGGGACTTAGATGTGGGTGTAGAAAATCCACAAGAGGATCTTTTCCTCTGGAAAAGCTGGACAGCCATAGAAAAGTCATTACCAGTGTTTCCTGATTTTCTCCAATTTCCTTGAAACCTTCCTGTAGAAGGCAGGAAGGAAAAGAGACCCACAAGATATATAAACAATTTAGAGCTTGTCGTTTGTTTTCTGACATGAAATAATCATTGCACCCTTTCCTCACTGCTGGTTAAGTGCAGCCTTGAACCTAACATCTGCAGTAATCATTCTATATGACTTACGGATTTTTTGCTAAAAACATAAAATTCAGGATCCAAACTCTGTGTCTTGGAACACCCATGAGAGAAGCAGTTTTTTGCACCTTTGTCTTTTGAGATGAATAGATAGAGAACAAGCTCTGGAGAGAAAAACTGAAGAAAGAAAAAAAAAGTAGTTTGAGTTGTGTCTTTTAAATAAGAACAAATTGTAGAAGGTGATGGAGTTGGCCTAATAGCTGATATTCCTAATTCCTGAATTGCAGTGTAAATGCTGTTGCTAAAATTGCATTAAACAAATGTGATGTTGACTCTTTCTTTGTTTTGTTTCTTAGATCCAGTAACACCTCTTTTCCTACTTATAGAAGTTGCTAAGGTTTTTCTTGATTTGAGGACATTGCTGGTAAGTGCACTGAAGCCATCTAATTAAGGCAACATCTGTTTTGTTAGTGTCTTCATCAGGGATCTGAAGCTATAATTACAATCAAAGTCAGCAGTATTTGCAAGATGGGACAGGTCTCCCCTGATGGAAGGGATGGTGGGTAACTTGCCTATTTGCAGTAATCTACTACTGCAGATGAATTTTCATAAGCAGCAGGTATCTGAAAATGATCAGTCGTGTTTATTCCAGCTGGTTCACATATAGCTCTGTCTTGGAGTATGCCCTGTCTGCATGGAAGTTTTATCCAAGTAAAGGCAAGCTCTTTATGGAAGAGCAAAAGCATCAAGCTTGAGGAGAACAAAACATGATGCTATATTAGATTTACCCCTGAATTTCATTTGTTATAGTTCTATTTTCTTGCAAATTTATTGTTTTGACCTTACCGAAGCTAGGGTTAAGCATCATATTAAAATAATCATAATGCAAATACTTTTCTGGTCCCCTTACCATGGGGCTATCCTGTTAATGACCTGCCATCTGAAAAGTTTACTGCCATGGGAAGAGAAGCTTGCCCACACTCAACTATCCTTAGCAACAATATAATGCTGTCTGTTTGACAGATAAGGTAGTTTTTAGCATAAATGTGGTTGTCATTCTTTCCAGAATGCTTCTTTAGAATCTAGACTGTGATCAGCACTTAAAGTGTCCACATTCCAGTGCAATTCTTCAGTGTTAGATGGCATAAAATAATTGCCTAATGGTTTCTTAAGAAACAAATTGAACTTCATTTATTTGTCTATAAATCAATAGAATGCTGGCTAGTTGTATGGCTTGATAATGCTTTTAGTGTGCTTCCAGTATAAATGGGAATTCCTTATCTGAAAACTGGAGCTCCCTGGTCATTGGATGTTTGCAGGTATAAAAGGAAAGTGAGGGATCAGATCCAATTGCCTTTTTTTTTTGCAACCATGTCTATAACCTTTCTGTGATAAAGATACTCAGTTACTTGTATATGCATTAAGCAGAACTTCTGGTACTTAAAGAATTGGTTTATGACTTTGGACATTTGACAGATATGCACAGTGCAGTATAATAATTGGGAAGAAATTTCAGGAGAAGTTATAACTGAATGGCGCTCAGTGAGAATTTACAAAGTATCTGTTCATTTTTAGGTACTGTAATTCTTAGTGTCCAGCTTCAAGTACACTCTGGGGTAAATGCTCAGTGCCTGTTACGTATTAGGCTTCTTTGAAATATCTTTGTCATGCAGAGAAGGGATAACTGATAACTTGAATTGAGTCTTTTTTAAAGTTTTTGTTTGTTTAGTAAAGGCCCATCATTGAGACTGTTTTCAGCATCTCTGCAGGCAAGAGGCTATAGTGGGTATGCAGACAGTGGTTGTATTGAAAAGGAAGCAGTATTAACACTTGCTCTGGAGTGGAAAATGTGAAAGCTGAAAAGTCATCTGCTTTCTGTAATTGTTTGTGTGCTTGGACAGTTGATTCTGAAAGGGAGGAGTAGTGTGGCAGAACTGTTAGTTGCTGTTGATAAATTCATAGTAAGTTACTCAACAGAGCCTCCGCCACTATCTCGCAGCTCTTGTCAACAGTTTGGCCTATATAAAATGTGTATAACTGCCTACATATGCATTCCTTGCCAGTCTAATGATGCAGATTTTAAGCAACTCCCTTTTACTCATGCAGCAGCATGGTAGGACTAAGCATGCACTCTGATACTGTATCTGGGCTAAAGACAGGGAGCTGCCAGTTGAGGACAGGTGAACTTAAATCATGGCTGTGTAGACTCACAGATTCAAATGTGCTTCTTTTTCATCTTGAACACAGCGACTTCAGCAGTCTGTCAGCTGAGAAGTCATAAGTCTGTGAATAACCTGACATTTCATTAAAGCGTGAATGTAGTGGTTTTTAAGACAATGTTACCACTGTCTTAAGTGTGTCAGACAAAGAAGGTTCCACAGAGTTAGTGCCTACTAGCTTTCATCTAAGTTTATTAAAATCAAAAATCAACTGTGTCCATTGTTTTCATTTATGTTTTTCTTTTTAGTTGCAGGAAACAACCTCTGAGGGCAGATATGGGCTGCCGAGATGTTCATGCAGCGACCGTACTGGCCTTCCTCAGTGGAACAGCCTCAGTAGCTGGGCTCCTTGCAGCAGTTCTGCTTCCAAACTGGAGGCAGATGAGACTGTACACATACAACAAGAATGAGAGGAATGTGACCGTTTACACTGGACTCTGGATTAAGTGTGCGCGCTTTGATGGGAGCAGAGACTGTGTGATCTATGACCCACAGTGGTACACGGCTGTTGATCAGCTGGATTTGCGTGTTCTTCAGTTTGCCCTTCCTCTGAGTATGTTTACTGCTGTCTCAGCTCTGTTCCTCTGCATGATTGGCATGTGTAACACAGCCTTTGTATCGAGCGTGCCAAACGTCAAACTGGCCAAGTGCCTCGTAAACAGTGCAGGCTGCCATCTCGTGGCCGGCCTCTTGTTCCTGCTTGCCTGTGCCATTTGTCTCACTCCGTCCATCTGGGTCATTTTTTATAACAATTATCTGAACAGAAAATACGAGCCCGTCTTCAGCTTTGACATCTCTGTATTTATTGCCATTGCCAGTGCTGGCGGTCTGTTTTTCACTTCCATCCTGCTGTTCCTGTGGTACTGTGCATGCAAAAGCCTCCCTTCTCCTTTCTGGCAGCCCCTGTATTCGCACGCCCCCAGCATGCACAGCTATGCCTCTCAGCCCTACTCCGCACGTTCTCGCCTCTCTGCCGTAGAAATTGACATTCCTGTTGTGACACATTCATCTTAAGGAGACAAAGCCTTGGAAGCCAAGTTCTTGTGCTCATTCAAGCCATGAACGTTGCAGGCTTGATTCTCTGTGCTGCCGCATAATCCTTTGTAAACTCAAGTTTCCCAAGGTGCAAAGCTGTGGAGGCCTGAGTTCAGCAAGTCTGTTGCTGTTCTGGTCTGTTTGTTACTTCCAGACCACCTTTCTTTTTTTTTTTTTTTTTTTTTTTTTTTTTTTTTTTTTTTTTTTTTTTTTTCCCTTCTTTTTTTTTGACTCTGAGCTCTGAGTTGCAGTTGCTGCTAATACTGGGACAGTACACTAACAATTGTATGCATCCATCCTTTCGCTTGCTGATGTCAAAGGAGGTTTGAACATCTTTGAAATTTAATAAGCTATTCCTAGATTCCGATCTCATTGTAAGACCCTTGCACCTGTGTATTGTCCTGATGCAGGCAATGGAACTGGGTGTAAGGGATTCACTGAGTTTCTTGTTCATCCAGACCCACATATTGTAATATGTGATATCTGAAAAGGGTATTTGGCAGACTAATTCAGTTCTGTGCGCTGTTCTTTGTTTTTCACTGTACACACAAACAGATACCTGCTTTGGAACTTCTGTAACAGAATTAGTGCCAAATTACCCTTTATTTTCAAAGTAGCTGTCAGAAGGAATAAAACTGATTTAACTAAGAATGTTGTTCTGTGCTGTAATAGCATTTTGTGACTTACTGGAGGCTAGAAATCTTTTGTGAACTTTATTTCTAGTCTTTTTTTTACTAAGTTAGCAAATTCACTAGATCTATTTTGTGATTAAAACTAAAAAACACTAGTATTTAAAAATTGTGATAAGAACCTTGACTGTTTTATTTGAAGGCCTTCTTAAAAATGGATTTTCAAGTATGATATAAAGTGTTAAGTTCTGGAGAGAAATGTCACTCATTGCAAAAAGGGTTAGGAAAATCATAAAGAATTCTGAAGACTTAAGAAAGATTCTTTTGAAACACTGTATACAAGCTATAACAACATCTCTCTGAAAAGGGAATTATAACCCTGGGGAGAGATTTTTTAATCTAGATGTTTTTTTAAAAGTGTATATACAAGGAACAATGAGCTTGTGTTTTTTTCAGAGTTGATCTTTATGGTTGATGGACTTTTCATGCTGTAGCTTATTTCATTACTGATTAAGACTTAACCTTTTCAGCCTGGTTCTTTAACACCTTTCAAATTCAGCTATTTTAAAATCCAGTTATTTTGCCTGTTGCCACCTCATAAATGCAGAAAGTTTCCTATTCCTATTTTCTGTAAGATGAGATTTTGAATAACTTTTGAGGTTCAGCGTGTAGCTCTACAAGGATGAGGAGGGATTGTAAATTCCCAGCCTGGGATGTCTTTAAATCACTTTTTGCCTTCTAAAATACAGAGCAGCAGGTGAGCCCTAAGGATCCAAATTCTTCAATATGGGTTTTGACATTACTTGAAAATTTCATGATGGTGAGTTGAAGAGTGCTATAATTAAAGCAAGCATTTGATTCTCTCAGGTTTTGGTAAATTGAGATGTCATCCCAGTAAGGAAAGCTGTTTTGATTGGTGGCATTCTGGAGCTTAGTGGGTATTTGCATTTGATTAATCTCAGAAAAAAAATTGTATTTCTAAAAAAAATCAAATCTATTTCTTTAATTCCAGTTCTGAAAATTCATCCAAGGTCCTGAAAACCATTTAGTTTCCTCCTCCTGGTGTTAGAAATAGAAACAAGTACTGGACTGGTTAAACCTTGGTCTGTTAAAATTTGTGAAATAACAGTATGTAAAGAAGGATTGTGTTTTAGCTGGCAGATCTCAGACTTCAGTGGGCTGAAGGAGGAAGCTGATCTCTGTCATAATTCCCAGCATAGTCAGTAAAGTGACAGGCCATTAACATAGTGCTTGATTAAACAGCAGTCTTAAGGAATTACCACTGTAGACAATAAAGAATATGTAAGGAGGTATGCCTCTAAAGGCCTAAACATGATACTCTCTTAGGTTTACAGGGTATGAGAGTATGAAGTATCTTTTCTAATCAGATCATGACTTGCATGGGATTAGAACAGGCGTAATGACATGCAAGCCAGGTTTTTTTCTTCAAAACTCAACTTTGCTTTACTGTTAGTTTGGTTGTTCAACAGTGTTGCTGGTTTAGCTGCCCATATCCTTTAATGCCTTGTAAGGTCAAAGCAAAGGGGCCACTGGTTTGTGATTTAATGTCATCTTGCTTCTGCATCACTTCAGTGTCTTTTCTTCTTTGTGCCTTGCTTCAGTTATGCGTTGGCCAGTAAATGTTACAGTCAGCATCTGATACGCTCTTTGAGCCTGAATTTGCAAAGCATTTTGATAATTTTTAAGAGTTGATGATTATGTCTCTTGGTGACTTAAAAAGGAGCTGAATTTTCAGCATCTCCAGAACAAGAATGACAGCCTGGCAAACTGTTGCTTTCTACAAGAATATAAGTTTAGCCAGTGTTGTTTTCTGTGCACTTTAATAGCAGATGCCTCTGACAGCTCTTTTGTATTCTGACTTTGATTTTTATGCACAGAACTTTTAATTAGTATTTGCTGCTGCCTAAGCTGATAACTTGTTGCTTTGAAAATTGTGGATTTCCAAAAGTCAGAGATGAACGAGTTATGAAAAGTGGGGCTCCAGAAGATAATGGATTCCAGTGTAGGTTTCAGTTAGCAAAAAGACTGTTGCATCATGTTCTATGACTGAAGCATAGCTGGTTTTCTTTCATCAGTGCTGTTAATATGTTTCTGCTGGGTCCTAAGTGAAATTACCTGGAAGTGCTGTGCTGTATTTCCTTTGTTACAGAAAGACACGGCCAACCTGTGACACTTGAGCTGAGTGCCACTCCAACATTTTTTCTTGCTAAGGTTGCCATCGTGCTCAGCACCAAGCCTCCCTGGATTGGGAGGGAGCACATGTGTCCTGCAGGTATGTCTGCCAGGGAACAGCTTCTGGGGAGCAGTTAGCACCCCTGGCTCTGACCAGCTGCACCTTCCTGGGCACTGCTCTGTGCATGACAAGCACTTGGGGTCTTGAACAGAAAGATTTTAATTTGTAGCTTGTGCAGTAAGGTTGGGTGCTCTGGGATTACAGGAACCTGTATTTTTTCAAGTAGTTCCTGTCCAATTTCTTTAAATTGTGTTAAGTGTTGGTTCTTTTTATGTGAAACAGAAGATATGTATTTTTAATAAAAGAGTCTCATACAGATGCAGTTTTTTTTGATTAATTTTGTTGAAAACAGTAGCTACTAGAATGTGAAAGACTTTACCTTTTGATATTGATCACCAGACTATTTCAGATGCCTTAGGTTTAAAATATGTATACTGCATTTTAGATGCATAATTTTATAGGACTCCTGCTTTGAGTGAAACAAAATAATTTTTAAAAGCATTGCAAAACCCTAAACCAGCCCTTCTGAAAAGGAGGGATAAGTCAAACTCCTGCCCTCCCATCTGCTGTGCAGGATGTGCTGTCAGCTGGAGAATATGCTGCCTCCTGACCTGTGAAATTCATTTGGGCGTCCCAGGCACTTGAGGCACTCCGGAAGGATAGTAGTGGTTCTTGATGCTTCACTTCTGTTTTGTGCTGCTCCTGGCTACTACAGTTCAGAAGCATTAGAGCGACTCAATACTGAGCTGGGGAATCCTCTGAATCCTTCCCCCATCAGGGAAATCCCCAGGGTATTGCCTTGGAAAGACATACCACAGAGTTTTCCCCATGTAGGTGGACAGAAAGGACTTCCCCATGGAGTCTTGCACAACACCATGATCCATCCCATTCCTTTCCACATATGTCCCAAATTCTCTTAGTTTCTCCTTTCCCTGTTTCCTCATTGGTTGTGGTATCCCTGGTTGCCGGCCCCGTATTCCCTGTAGGCTAATGCCCTTTGCTCTGCCCCTTGTGCCACCCCTGTGCCCTCAGACCACTGCCACTGACCCCATACTTAACCCTGTGCTCACCACATGGCTTGGTCTTCTGTCCCTGGTTTCCCTTTGGCGTGGATGCAATAAACTTCGCTGGAACTGGCCATACAAAAGGCCCTTTTGCTGCTGTTTGCTGAGCTAGCCATGGTGAGAGGGGTGTGTGGACTTCAGTGCTTTGGCTGAATGCTTCCCCAAGCGGCTTTTCCGCAGGAGATGCTTACTGGGGAATGGCTATAGGTAGCAGCGACCACCATCGAAACCCACGTGGCTACACTGAGCCTTTCCCCATTGTTCAGGGGCGAAATACAAAAACCTTTGAGTGTTAAAAATGCTGATACCATAGTTCAAGTTCACAAAACCTGAATTATTTTGCAGAGTAGAGCGAGACTTGCTGGTAATTCCTCAGGATTTGTAGTCTTCTCAACTGGCATTCTAGGAGATTGGGCTTTTTTTAATCTGTTTTGAGAAATAGTTTGTATGAGAACTGTTCTTGTGGAGTAGGCACTGTAAAAAGCAGTTATCAGTACTGCAACTCATTTGAGGGGGTGTAAAAATGATTTTATAATCTGTGCCTCAGTGGGTTCATTTCCTCCTTTGCTGTCACTTTCAGACAGGCCTCCTCTCTCTTTTAGCTGGTACAAACCTAGGGGCTGATTGGATGTTGGCGTAAATATGCAGAGAACTCAGTTTCTCCCAAAATGTGGGAGTGACTCGTTTTTTTCATATTAAAATTCCTATAAAACTACTCCACCTATTTGTGCTCATTGGAAACAAATATCTTGGCAGTTTTTTCCATTATTTCACAGGACTTGAGTTCACGTGTGGTTCATTAGGTGTGTAATGTTACTTATCCCTTCATGTACCTACTGAGAAATAGTGCACCTCAGAAGCAGCATAAGCTTTCCTGTAAGATTTTTGTTCCACTGCTGCATCATTATTCATCAAGGGGGACATACAGAGACATCATTGGAGGATAAGAAGTTTTTACTGTTTTCAAAACTGCTTTTTGTCTATGTGCCAAAGAGTCAATTTGGTTACTCAGGTATTAGTCTGGCAGTATGAGGCCCCTGTCTTCTGGGTGTGGCAGCTGCAAGGACATGTAAAGGCTGAGAAAGGGCAGTAGAAATTGTGGTGACCTGTAAGGTATGAGTTACTGACTGTTTTGAGGAGAGAGACCAGACAGGTGGACTTCCAAGACCAGGGTTGTTGTCCTAGTTTCTGTTCTAACAAAAATAAAAATATGTAATGAAAGCTCTAAGTATTGGAATAAGCTTAACTCGACATCCAAGACTCCTAGAGGAATATAAGCAGACTTGGAAAACACAACATGCAAGTACTGCCCAGGCAGGATGTGTCCCTTGGGGACCACAGACATTGATCCAAGTGCTCAGTACCACTTCCTAGCTATATGCCGTGCCTGCTCATAGCCATCGCTGCCAAGGCTGACATTTCAAAGCCTGGTGCTCTCCAGTTTCTCTGTGGTCTTATCACCCCATATTACAGCCCTTCCACCAGTCAGAGGGTCTGTAACCATTGATACTGCTCTAGTTTTCTTGCCAAAGCCACAATACATTTATAAGCAAATGTGTAAGATCATTTACCAATTCATACTGGAGTTTAAATAAATACTATCAGTTGTGTCAAAAATACATTTTTTCCTAAAACAGGTCCTGGATCTACTGCAGACCCTTTGTGACCTACCATTCAAGAGGCTTCAGCGATTTTTTTTATGGGCTTAAGCAGATGTAAATATAGTCTGCTACCAGGAGATGAAATCATGTCTTATTGCTCCTTTTTCTGTTTATCTTTTCTGCTTATTTAGTTTTCAGCCCCTCAGGTGGCTAATCTGGTCTGCCTCCTGGACACAAGCTCTACTGCCAACACAAAGGAGGCAGTGGAAGTATGTGAGTGGACGAAGGGCAAGATGGCAGTCTTAGGTTGATTCTTCATGAAGCCTTACTTTGATACCTTTGTTTTCTCACTTAGTGAGCAACTTGCATAAGAAAGATTCTGTTAATTTGAAAAATTTTCAAGGTGGTTTGTGTTTATACGTTGTAGAAGTGGTTGAAAATGCTGCATTTGGAGAAAAAACACAGGAAATTTATTGGAAGGCAAAAAAAATCATGTTTCAAAACATTTCAAAGTTTGTTCATTTGTTGCTTTCATTGCATCCTAATTTACTCAGTAAGGCAGTATGGCAAGAAAAAAAAGGTAATGAAGCACAAAAAGTAGTTGACTTCTATTGAATTTGAAGATCACACTGTTTAGACCATGTATGTATGCAGAAACTGATGATGATATTAGTAAGAGCAGAGCTAATTTTTTAGTAGATTAATAGTGCCAGATACTAAGGTATTTACATTCGTTTATAGGTTAGATATGAATAGTTTAGTGTTATCTTTAGAGACTCTGCACAATGGATCACTATCATTTCACTGTTTTGACTCTAATCAAGTCAGCAACAATAAAATGTTCTACTGTTTTGCTATGGTGTTCTGTAGACAGGTTGAATTTTCTGGCAAAACTGTCATCTTGGGAAGCAGCTGAAAGGAATTGCATTCTCACAAAATGGGCTTAGTGGAGGGCATGTTTTCTACAGTACAGCTTCAGGTAAGTGAGATTGCACAAATTTAGCTGCCTTCTCTTGCGGCCTATTCTGTTCAAATCAATTGTACATCTCCCAGGGAAGGCCTTGATAACAAAAAAACACATTCACCTTTCTGCTCCTTGTTAGGCTTGTGGTGGGGGCAGCTTCAGATCTAACTTGTTACCTGCAACTCTGACCAAATGCTGTTGACCTCCACAGCTGCAGAGGTGAGGACATTTCCCTTGCAAATATTTGGGAGAATCAGCTGAACAGCTGGGAAGGAGCTGGCTCTGCAAGCTTGGAGGCACGCTGAGACACTGTCAGCCACAACACGAGGTTTCTGGTGCTGTGGTTAAGCTGAGATGCTGGTGGGGCTTTCAGCAGTCAGATGTTATGGAGCTCATCATTCATTAAGCTGCAGCACTCACAGTTAGTTTGCATGTACACTTTCAAATGCTGTGTGGCTGCACCTCAATTAGCCAAGGAGTTATGAGAACCCTGAGAACCGCTAACCTTGGCAGCTGATGCCTGCATGCCTCACTTGAGAAGTCCTCTTGGGAGCTGTAATTCTCTCAGGCTCTCAGCACTAATCTGCTTAGAGCTGCTGTAGAAGATCTTGAACACTTGACAGAGCAGAATTTGCTCAGAGTGAATTTCACTACTCGTGGTAAGATTCAAACGCTCCTTTTTGGTTTGAAACTGATTAAAAGAACTCAAAAAGGTCTTATTAGACATATAACATGAAAACAACATGATTTGATAAGATATGCCTCTGAGCTTCTTGTGTGTTCGTACAAAAGTACTAAAACCCTGCAGCTTTTGACTCTCCAGTCAGCCAAGTAGATTACCATTTCTAGAGAAGAAAGGTTGCCTTTCTGTCCCTCAAAAATTGTCCTTTTCTTCTAAGAGCCTTTCTGTACATCATAACTGTCTTTGTTTCATGGACAGCTTCATTCCCTAAAGAATTTCAGAGTCCTTCTCCTGCTTTCCTAGCATGGGCAAGTGAGTTCTCTGGGTCCAGAAGTCCACAGCAGCCCTCCAGGAACCATTTTTTACAAGACAAAATATCAGATGACATCTCATAATTTTTGTAGGGCCCCAAAGATGGCATAAGGGGCTGCAAAAGCTCCTGTATGGTCTGTCAAAGATAACATAAGCCTAGATTTGCTTGAATATTATTGTAAGTTAAAACTAAAATTGGTCATGTTTCTTGGGTTAGTTCTAGAAAATATTTTTCTTACAGCTATTTTTATAATGTTTTGCATTTCATCTTTATATTAGCCTTTACTGAAATACTTCAACACATGTTCTTGGGTTTATTTCTGGCTCTGGTGTCACATCTTTCTAACAGGATTAAACACAAGTTCCTAATGGTAGGGAGCTATCAATTTGTTTTCTTGAGCTCGTAAAGTTTCCTCTGTGGCTTTTAATTATTATTACATTTCCTGAAAATATTGTCTGTGTCCAGCTACTGTGTCTGTTGTGCTTATTATCACTTGTCCAAAGTGCACAACTCTGGCTGGACATAAGAAGGGAGAATGTAGGAGAAGGCAGGATTTCCCTTTCCATTGGCACAAGCATGGCAGAAAATATCAGAAATTTGGGCTTTGGACATAGAGTTTAAATTGGAAATCCCCACTCAGTATATGACCCCTCTATAAACAAGTCTGTCACCCACTGCTGAGAAAGAAATCATCTGTAAATCAAAATAAGGATTTGATCACAGTTGTGTTGAAAATGTCTGAGATGTAAAGGCAGACATTTGTAGACTCCCAGATTCCCAACATTACAGTTCAGTAGCACAAGCAAGGAGATTTGGACAGGATGCTGTGTTCATGGGAACATTTGTAAAATTGCAACTTTCTAAAACAGTAGTTATCTGCTTTGGTTAATACAGGTGAGTGTAAATTGTGAAACTAAGCAGGGGAATCAACAGTATCTTCTCTGTACCTTATATGTTGCTCCTTTGAAGAAATTAAGTACTTGCTACAGTCAAAATTCCAGATGAGGTAATTTTGGGATGTGTACTGGAATGATACATTCCCATTTTTAAATAAGGCTTGGAATTTTATATTGCATATGACAGAAGGGATTCCTTTTCTGTGATGGTGTAGAACTGGTATTACATGAAATTAATACAGATACTATTTCTTAATTAGTCTGAATTAAAGTGATGGAGGGAGGAAGATAGCCCAAAGCCATAGCAGGATGTTTTGGTATTAGGATTCTTGAATTACTTAAGTTGATCCAAGAAGCAAATTATATTAGCACTTTGTATTGAAAATAATCAGAACAGAGATATATGATATCTCAGTACTAGTTTTTGCACAGCTATATGGAATTCTGAACCAAATCCAAGTCTGCAGCAGGGGAAAGAAAAGTTGAAGTGCTGACAAGGCAGGAAATACACAGTATTGAGGAAAAGATCCGATGTCCAACTGAAACAGTCTGTTAACTCATATGATATAGACTGTGAAATGCCAAGAGAAAATCTGGTCCCCTCACAGTTTAGAAAATTGACTAAATAAGAGCAGCTGTGTGGGTAAATAATTATCCCATACTTTGGCATTAAAATGTTTGCTGATTTTTACCAGTTTTTGACAACGGAAGTCTTTCAGATGTAAGATAAGTCCTGGGAAATAACAGCCAAAGGAAATTATCTGTCAGTTTGTTAAACCAATAGTGGAGTTAGTAATTTCTGGAATTCAAGAGAACCCTTCTTTTCTTGGGCTGTTGTTTTGTGACTCTCCCGTTTACCTTACCCCAAGTGACTGTTGCACTACAATGTCTCTCTTGCCCAGCTATGACTGAGGCAAGACTTAATAAAGAAAAGCCAACGATAAATACAAAACATGCAATTAAGTATAATTACATTAATTCATTCTGGGAAAAAAGATCAGAATCTTGGAAACAGATTTCTCAAGAGAGGAAGAGCAATTTAAAACAGCATGATCTGCATGGCATTATATCCATGTTCCCAGGAAAAACCTGTGCTCAGTTTCCTGTGCACAGGAAATCACAAGCTGCCTATCTTATTTCATAGCTGGATGTTGTTCTGCAAGGTTTTAATTACAGAGGTGCTGTGGCAAGAGCTTTGGTATCTAAGTTTAGTGTGAGACATATGGATGAAAGTCAAGCTGTCCTTTAGTTGTAATTGTGGTGTAGCTAGGTCTTAGGGGTGTCCTTGTGTGCACACTCAGTGCCCCAAACTCATTAACTCCCTGGGTGCTCCAGGAATTCCTCAGCTAGTCCCTGCACAGAAGAGACACACAACTGAGCAAAGGCAAGGTGACAGACTTGGCTCCTCCTCACCTCCACAATAAAAGGATCTGACTAATTAGTGCAAGAGTTATTGCACTAATTTTCAGGTGAGGAATTCAGACAGTCCTGAGGGTTCCTCCCAAGCTGCTCCTGCTGGTTTCAAGACAAATTTCTACACCTGAATTTGTCCCATAACCTCCTGGGTGAAGAATCTGGTCCTTTCAGACTCTCCTCGTGATTCCTGCTGCAGAACTGCTGGGATTGCATGTAGGATGCTTAGAAACTGTTCTTGTAAATACAGACACGGTCACACAGGGCAGTCTTTTTGCACAGTTAATACAGCAGGATGATTTAGTTTAAAGTACTCCACAACAATGGATAATGCACATGCTGAAGTAGTGACACACTAGATCAGGAGCCAGCTGGCATGAGAGAGAATTGAGAATTGAGCAGAGAAGCTAAGGGAGTCTCCCCTGACCCAGTGACTCCTGTCACTACCCAGCCTGCAACCAACTGGCCTATTTGGGAAATCTGAGCAATAGCCTATGCCAAGGCGCCAGACACTATTTTTCTTGAAAACTCTGTCTATTTTTTATGCAACACTGCTCAGCCAGAAACCAAATCAGCCCTGCTATTGAAGAAATGCTGCTTTTAACAATTAGTCTTTGTCAAAATATGTCCAATGCTTTTCAAAATAAATTAGTTGGCCCTGCTAGGAGTGATCAGTTCAGTACATGATATATTAGAAAATTCATTACTCTATTTTTTTGAAATATTAGCGAAGACTAAATGTTAAAAGCTGTTTATGCACTGCCAGATTTGACTGGTAGTGCATTTTACTTTCAAATACAAATTTGAAGCACTTGGCTTGTCATTTTGGTCATAGTAGCATTACAATAAATCTAACAAGAGACTATAATTCAATTTGACTGAAATTCAGTACTATTAACCATTCTGCAGAACAGTGCACATAAAGCTATTCTCAACTATTCCTTTTAAAAAAACTTTGTCAGAAAGCAAGAGTTTTCACTGTATGCCTTTTTTGATGAGACTAGTATTTTTATCTCTCAGTATAACAAGATAATTGAGTAATTATGCAGATCCTCTTCTGAAAAGTATGTTTATTCCCTAAACATTGTGTGTAGTCACCTGACTACTGTGCAATGAAAATAAAGGAACATCAGCTGCTACCAGCACCCTTAGCAGAGACACTGAACTGCTCCCGTGTATTCCTCTAGGCTACCTCTTTGCAAGCAAAAACTCACTGTGGGTGCAAATCCTACTTCCATGACAGCAAAACCCCACATCAGTTGAGGAGACTGACTTTCTTTAACTGTCCCAACAGTGTTCAGCTGATCATGTCCGAATTTAATAATAGTATTTAACAACCAGTCTCTGATTTAATCCCGGGGTTTGTCTGAAAGCTGAAATTGGACTGTTGCATTTATAGCAAACCCACAAAAACCTTGAATAAACCACACTGCTCTGATCACTGCAAATATCTGCTATCTGTGTATTTGCAGGACCAGAGCTAGGTTGTTCATGATACTTTCCACTTCTAATTATTAGCACCTCTAAGAGATCTGTTTCACCAAAGACTATGGAAGATTGGTTACTATATGACAGAAGGTGGACCTGGAAGATCTAATTTTCTGTATCTGAGCTTGAGAAAAAGTCTGAACTCATAGTTGCACATTTTGCTCTGTAAAATGGTATTATTAATATTTCAAGAAGATAGTTGCAGAAACCATTTTATTAAAATCTGAATACACTCTTAAGGAAGACTATATGAAGGTGCATGTCCTTACTCAGCAGATCTGCTCCTTGTAGGTATATAATCACTTAGTACTTTAAGAAAGTACTAGATCTCACACGAACCCTCTCACATGATTTCAACAATGCCCTGAAGCCTTTATATGAAGCCAACAGACATATAAGCTGGTCCTGCAACTGAGAAAACAAACAAACAAAAGCCCATGGGGTACAATTCCTCCTCTGCTGTGCCAGCATAAGAATTTGGTCCCCTGCTCAGTGAACCCATAGAGTATCCCTGATCTCACTCAAAAACTAACTTCCAGTAGCATCAGTTATAGGACTACAGGTATGTTTTTGTTGCATGTACCACAGTGCTTTTCAGCTGCAAGAACAAGTATTCAGGGAGAGAGAAGTACAGACTGCTTTTTGTGGGAACACTGATCTAATTACAAACCAAATTGCAACCTGAAGATACATTCGTGGTCCAGCCAGTGACAAACCAAAAAAAGCTTTTTGAACAATGTAATGCTGCAGTAAAAGTCTTTTACCAGGGCCTATGTTCATAAATCCAACACAGAAAAAAACCACAGTGACATTCTAATTGCTTTTGTGACTCATCAGCTGAATTATTTACACATACTGCAATCAGGAAAGCTGGGTAAACTCTGCCACAGTGATGAAGTAGTAGTGCCATTAAGGGAATCAACTGAACACACCCAGGTTTTGTAACCCATATATCACCTTTGAGATTGTTAGCACTGGTGATAACAGAAAATAAACAAGCTAAAAAAAGATGACAAGATTCTGTCAGCCCAATCTGTTCCTTGTTTACATACCCAGTGAATGGCTCATTCAGCTCTTCTATCACAACGGTGGAGCTGGAGCAGAGATGAGGCAAAGGTGCTAGAGGTGATGCTGAAAATGCATGAGTAGAAACACTGTTCAAAACCCCAGGCGAAATCTACAGAGCTGAAAAAAATCTTTATAATTTGAAATATGTATGGAATTACAAAATAATCAAAATGTTTTAAGTTCTGAGATTTCATTTTTGTTTGCAGTCTTAGTAAGTCCAACAAATCTTTGGAACTGACTTGTTCCAAAGTCAGTTTCTTGGTAGATCACTTTTTCTTGTCATCTACACTCCATTTCCTGGCAATTTATGTCTGCTGAGGGAGTGGCTACCTAACCAAGAAAGAATGTGTTTCATTATTGTAGGAATAGTTATTGTGACAGAATTACCACAGCTGTTCATAAATTATATTAATGGGTTTTTTTTCCCCCAAAGGCATAATAAAACTTAATCTGAGAAGATAGATGTACCCATACTTCTCAAGAGCTCTCAGCAAATTCTGTTTTCCCCTCCTCTCCCACTTGACTGCTGCTAAATACTTCCTCTAACATAACTGTATTAGAAGCAACTCAATGAAAAATCCCATATTCTGGAAAGCTTGAATTTAAACTGTTTTATAAGAAGTCACTCTTCACTGAATACATAAAAACATCCAAAAATAAGATTAAAAAAAACAAAAAAAAGCAAAAATATTTCCCCTTTGCCTCAAACATAATTCAGTGCAATCAGGTAGAACATAACATAAGCTTTGAAGAAAAAGAAAATTAATAAGAACAGCTCTATAAAGTCATTTCAAGGGCACTTTTAACTCAGTGTCTCACTGAAAATGGCAGTCAACAACAAAAGCCTAAGGAAGACTGTCAGAACAAAGCAATCACGTAATGCATTTTCCTCAGCAATTGCACACAACTTCAAGCAGCATGGTTCAGGGACTTCCTGAACCAGACGTATTTGGATATTTAATAACTGTTAACAGACATATTTATAGAAAAAAATCCAAACTTTTGGCCTAATCTAAACTTTTAATGTCCTTAATATCCAGAGTTTTGCAATTTAAGGCACTTTATTTTCTTCTACGAACTTTTTTTTTCAGTCTTGTACATGATAATTGTGTTCAGTGCCCTCTAGGTCTTCTATTAGAAAAAAGCCCTTCTGTGTTCATTTTTTCTGTGCCTTTCATGACTTGATACATCTCTGGCATATACCTCCTAGCTATAGCCTATTGAATTATTACTTGTAAATAGTTCCTTATCTTCATCAGTCTTTGTCTATCACCTGTGTCTCTCTACTATCCCAAGAGCCTGTTCCAAGTGACTTCAAGAAACAAGAAAAAAAGTTTTTCAGAGTATAAATGATGCCTCAGGTTTTAGCTTTCATATTTTTCAGATTCTATTCTGCTTTAGTGTGTAAGTCTAGGCTTCATATTAGGGGATAGTAAGCTCTCTTCACAGAATAGGTAGACAAAACAATTCCTTCTCCAGCTGGGGACCAAGGACAGCCAATCCAGATCTCAGGCCCAAGAGCATAAACAACGGTGGACCAAAGAGAGAAAACAAGAAGGATGATACTTCATGGGCTGGGGCTGTAATTGGACAATTAGTTCCAATATGCTAATGGACCAAAACTTATAAAAGTGTGAGACCCCGTGATCTGTCGTCCATTTTTTGGCCATTTTGGGTTGTGCTGCCCAAGGTGGATCTATTTAAGACCTCTTAATAAATATCTACTTTACTTTTTAGCTCCATCTAGTCTCTGTTCTAGGTCAGCCTTCTTCATAAAGATTTATAGACTTGAACACGTGGCAAAACCTGGTCTTCAGATGTCCCTGTTCATTGCAGAGGAGTGGAACTAGATGGCCTTTAAAGGCTCCTTCCAACCCAAACCATTCAAGGATTCTGCCAGCTGAAGCATACTGGAGTCATAACAATATTGTCCTATATTTAACCTCAGGTAAAAAAAAAAAAAAATCTTTGTCTCCATATGGCCTGTATATCCACACTTTGGCTTTAATTTTCTAATATCCCTGAAGACTAAGAAGCAGGGACCCTAGTGCTGCTGGCAAAAATCTGAAGATAACATAGATAAAATTAAATGTAAATGACTTTTTAATGCACAGGCTGAAACTTAATTTAAGGTAAGGGTACTTTGCTCAGGTTTGATCTCTTCAGTTTTACACATTGGCCTAAGCCACCAGAGATACCAGCAGTTATCCTAATTCCCTCTGAATTTTTCCTGGAGCTACTCATCTATTACCATGTAGGACTCTAGGGAGACTGATCTCTGCAGGAAGGTGAATCAGGTGTCTAAAAACAGATAGGATGGGAAGGTCAAGCACTGTGAAAAACATTCCTCTTATTTCTTGTTAAGGCTGAAGTATATTTACAAAAGCCTCTCTAATAGCCCAGGTCTGCTGTCCCTATGTCCACAAACCAATTGCAGTACTTTCTATAGCAACAATGGTCTTATTACACAAGAGTAATAAAAATGGTCCAAAGAGAAGGAGTGTTTGAGAAGGGAGGTCACCAGCAGCTGGAGTCACTACTGACTGAACAATGCCATACTGGGAAGGAGTGTTTGCTTCCTGCTTGAAGCAGAATCTTTGAGCGCTACCAAAACCTACACTATGTACTATGGTACTTCAGCTATCCTTTGCCAAATATCAAACTTCCCAGTCCTGAACAAATTACAGAGAAGCTAATGAAGTTCAGCAGTAGGATTGTTTAACTAAAGCAAGGTTGGCTGTCACAGCATGGCAAGTCACTTCATTGGCCATTAAGGACTCGATTTGGTGCCTAAGCACAGCTATCTAAGGCCATTAAGATGCCCAAAATGTCTTGTGTGTCCTTTTTTATTCCTGGGTTGTATATTGCAGACTTATCTGAGTGTTCTGTATATCCCTGGCACTTGAAAGAGTGCTAAATGCTTCCCAAAGGCCCTGTAAAGTGGGTCACCATGCAAAACCAACAGCTTGTTAGTTTTTTAAAATGGAAAGGTCATGGCAAATTTTCAATTTGCCTCCATCTCTTTATTAATATTAATTAATTTATTAATTTCTCTGTCCAGCTCTGGCTTTGTTGTCTCCGCTGGCTGGCAGCCTGCTGGGCATCCTCACTAAGAAACGAAACCAGGAATCAGGAGGCAGGGCACAGGACCCTCGCCACCTCCTTGCCCTCACAGCAAAAGAGCGTCACATCAAACGAAGAACGGAGAGGAAAAGACCCCGTGCATGTCAGACCTCCGCCTGCAGTCACTGCAAATAAGCGGCAGCCCCAGCCCAGCCTCTCACCTCCCGCCCCTAGAGCAGGGCGAGGCCCGGCGCCTGCCCCGCCCGCTCCCGCAGGGCCGCGCTCCCGCCCCGAGCCCGCTCCGCCCCCGGAGCTGGCGGCGTCTGCGCGCGGCCGGGGCCCGGGCCGAGCGGGTGCTGTCCGGTGCCGTCCCGGCCATGGAGGCGGCGCGGCGGTGGCCGCTGTGGTGGCCGCTGTGGCTGCAGGGCCTGGCGCTGCTGCGGGGCCGCGCCGTGGCGGGGCTGGAGCAGATCCGCAGCACGGTTCCGCCGCCGCAGGGTAAGGAGGGGCGGGCAGCGCGCCGTCGCTCCCTTTGCTTCCCGTCCGTCCCGCGGGTGCGGCCTTCCCGGGCGGCCTGGCCGGGGCCCGCGCTCGGCCCTGCGCCGGGCAGAGGGCGCGGCGGCGGACACGGGCTCGGGCTCGCCATCAGGAGAGTTCCGGAGAGCTCGGGGCTTGCCGTGGTGCTGTCCGCGGGGCGGGCTCGTCCCGTGGGCCAGGAGGGAACAGCCCGCTCCCGGCCGAAGGACGGGCTGGTGGCGCTGGGGTTTGCCCGCCTGCGGGGCCGTGTGGAAGTCCCCACCTTGGCGGCAGCAGTCACAGAATCGCAGGATGGGGCAGATTGGAAGGGACCACAGTGGTCTTCTGGTCCAACCTCCCTTGCTGAAGCCGGGTTATCCTAGAGTACACAGTCGCCGGGGTTTGTTCAACCCTGGGTGATGGTGAGGAATGTGGCTCGGGAGAAGCTGACGGAGGTGCTCGTCCCTTCCTGTTCTGTGGGAATCATTTATCTCTTCGCTGCTTTTGGCAGGCAGTTGGTGAAGCTGCGCCTCAGATTTAGTTGCCACCAACAGATGTGACCACAAAGGTGCACCTCAGGTTGGCTGGCATCAAATTTGGGTATCTCAAGTGCATTTTGACACCTGTGTCTAGATCCTAGCTAGAGGTGTTTAATTTCCTTTAGGGAAGGATTTATCCTTGAAAAGGGAGTCTCGAGCTTTTTGAGACAACTAACTTGAAACAAATTAGCCTTACTAATTCATACTCAGAAAGCTTGTTTGTTTGGGTGTTTAAAATCTCACATTGGAGAGAGATTTTCATTAGTTTTCCAGCTATTTTCATAGTTGGAAAACTGATGAAATATTTTTTTTAATCAGCGTGGTGGTACTCCATGTTGAAAACTCCCATTTGAAAATTTTTGAGTATAAACTGAGAACAGTTTCTGAACCTGCTTCTCATGTTGTTTTTTTATGAATTGGTATATGGGCCTTACACTTAGGCTGTTAATTGGTACCTGTAACAATTGTTACCAGATGAACTGGTAAGGGGGTTTTCTATATGCATATATAAATTAAAGATAAATATATTGGTACATAAAATGCATTTAATGTTAAGAATTAGTACCAGAAATATGTAATAGTTAATTATGAAAATAAAACATTGAAATAGATAGTTGTCTCACAAGCTAGTAACTCTACTTCAAAGAGTACTTCAACTCTACTTGTTGTGACTAATGCTCCATTTGGAGATCTTTTCCCCTTGTATTTGTGATATAGTGAAATAAGAACAACCTTGTTTCATTAACTGGTATAAAAAACTATCATAGGAACAACAATTACTAGAATAAAAATCCAGGCTCACACTAGGAAAGGAGATTCCCCCTCATCTTTCAAATAGTTCATCTGGGTCAAGACTATGCCATGTATGTGGTCCTGTGGCCAACAAATTATGTCTGAGTTATGGATAAAAAAAGACTGCTCTTAAGATGATAAACATGGGGTACTTCTAAAAAAAGTAAATGTGAACACCACTAAGTAGTTTTTTTTTTTAATTCAGAGAAAATGTATCGCTTGACTTGTCAAGCTTCTGTTAAATTTCTTATTGAAATCCTGCATATTAACTTTGTGTCCTATGTTTGGAAGTGTTTTTTATTGTTATTTAAAATCATACTAATTGAAGAGCTTTTATCTTTTAAAAAAAGTTAATACCTATGGAAGGGGATAAATCCTAAGCAAGGGTCAGCTCTTGCAAAGCTTCCAAAGCTGCGCAATTTGGAATGTTCCCTAAACTGAAGTGTGTAAGTTCTAGAATTTCAGCAGAGATACCAGGAGACTCTTGGGTTACACCTTCTGTGTTGTCCTTAGAGAAAGCAAAAGAGATAAAGGTAAGCTTGAATTGTTCCCCTATGTCTGAGGTTAAACTTAAATGTTTTTTATCTCTGTTTGTTGCAGTTCTCCTGGAATGGAATTACTGACATTTCATTACTTCAGTCAAAATTATTGCTTGTATCTAGGATTACGAAAAAAAAAGGTTAAATGTTATGATATATACCTTATGGAATAAAAATAAGTATATAATGTCTGTTCTGTTTGGTTTTTTTAGCATGTTCAGCATTTTCCCAGAAGTCCTGTGAAGAATGTCTAATGAATGTTTCGGTAAGATTTTTAACATCTTTTTTGATTGATAAGAATTTCCACTTAATATAACATCTAATTGTTAGGCTTTCTTTGGCTGTTTGTTACTTATTGAAGTGATAGAATCAACTGATGTGTTGCTTCCCGTCTGTCACACGTGATGCCAGTGTGCTTTCACTTTGCCAGGGTTGCTCCATGGTTTGGTCACTCAGGATGTTTCCATGCTTTGTCTGGAGATGACATCCCGAATCCAGGCTTCCAGTGCCAGTGTGTGCTCAGGGCTTTTTTAGCTCAGCTGAGCAAGTTGATCTTGCTGCTGCCTCAGACTCATCCTCATTTTGTGCTAGCACTTTGTTAAATGTCCATCTAATAAATTCAGTGTTAGGCAGTTACTATGCCTTGCTTTTCTTCTGTTGTGCTAGGAAAAATGGGAAATTAATGCAAATAAACTGGAAATATCTTTCTCTAAAGATGCCCCAAGAAGTGCCAGTAACTGAGGCAGAGTGTGCCAGTCCCTCTGCTGACTCTGTGTGCTGAAGACTGCCGGGCTAAGCCACTATTGGTAGCAAAGTGTATTTCCAATGAGATTGCAATAAGGCAGACATTTAAATGTTAGAATTTGTTTCTCTGTTCTTTGCTGAAAACTTATTTAGCTCTGTAATAAAGTATTGTGATAAGCATGCAAAAGGCATTAGCCTGTGCAGAGCAGAAGTGAGATTATTGCAAATTCAAACTTAAGATATCTTGTCACTGAAAACAAACATTTCAGGAGTTTTAAATTTGCATATGAATTTCCCTTACTGAAGACCTTTTCACCTGGGAAGATTGAGAAATATCTGAACTTACCTGCTTGTCTTACGCATATTTTGGCTTTAAGGGAAAAATATTAATTGAATTGTATCGATGATTGTGTATTGTCAGATTCTTTTATAATTGAGAATGAGTCAATGGAAATATTTTCTTGTACTTCAGCCCCTGCTCCAGCCAGTAGCTGTGTCAGATCTTGCCTTTTGGGTTAGACACATTTTCAGTAGCCAGATGCAGGAGTCTCCATCAGAGGGATACAGCTGGCCTTTCTGGGCTCCTAGTTGTCACCAGCAGTGTACAGTCATTTGGGTTAGAAGAGACCTCATGAGCCGCCTAATCCAGCTTCCTACTCAAAACAGGGTCAGCATTACGTTCAGAGTTTAACAGTGACTTTTATTATGCCCCCTCTTAGTTGTTATTTTTGAACTGTTTATTCTTATTAAATATTTGAACCAAAAAAAGCATATTCTCATTTAGCATCCATAATTAAAAGGGCACAGTTTTTGCAAAGTGAGTTCTCTTTTCTTTGTTTTTTTTCTTGATGTGTGCATATGGGTATGTTTAAATTGTACAGTCTACCAACCACAAAATAGTAATACATTCTTCTTGTATACACAGTTTTCAAGAAAGCAGCATCTGCTGCAAATGGTTTCCTTTGTATGTAACGTTTTGTAATCCATTGAGAGCAAGATAACAGACTTTGTGTAATTGAAGATGTATGATAGAGATGTTCTTGATAGTTAGATAAAGCATAGTTCCTGGCTGAACTCTTTTTATAATGAATCCTAAAAAAACATGTCCTGTCAAAGATTTCTACTGCTGTTATTCAAAACTATTTCACTGTTTGAGTTGTGTGGTAAATGACTTCTGAATAAGTATTTATTTTAACAGATGGAAACCAAAACCCAAGCTTGATGCTTAGAGATGACTTTAGAAACAGAAATGCTGTGCTGGAATTTTATCTATAATACACATAAAAACTTGAAATTTTAAAAATATCCAGATATGTGAGCATGTGCAATTAAGGTACACAGAGTACTTTGCAACTCAGACTGGATGAGGCTGTATCATTCACTACCTTGCAGCAAAAGCTCCTGTAGACTTATAAGGATTCTTTACTATTTTCTTTCAGTTGATAATCAAGTTCAAGGCTGAAATAAGATTATAGGTGTATTTTTATTCCTTAAAGATACAAGGTGTTTTAAAATTCTGAATAGTTGGCAGTGTGATTTTGTATTTTGTATTTGTTAATTCCAGTAATTTTAAACCCAAAGCCATTTTACCCTCAAGTATGCAGGGTACCTCAATATGTTCTCAGATATTTTCAGGCTAGTGTTACTTGTAAGTACAAAATGTTCTTATTCACCATTCAGTTTAGGTTTTACTGAGAAATTGTGCGAGAACTTCTGTAGGCTTTAGAAGACAAAGCGCTTCCATTTCTCCAGTATTTACATATTTACATTTACATAAGAAATTTGTCTTTGGAGTGGTGCACTAAATTGTTAACTGTTTTTGAAGATTAATAATTTGCATTTTTTCTTGTTTCTTTTGCACAGTGCCTTTGGTGTTACACCAACAACACATGCATTGATTACCCTGTAAGAAGTATTTTTCCACCATCTTCATTGTGTTCTCTCTCAAATGCTCGATGGGGAGTTTGCTGGAGTAGGTACTAATTTTACTTTTGCTGTAGAAAATTATTTATGAGTATGATTAAAGTAAGCTTGTTCCTGATAATTTATTTGGGTGAGGAGGCAGTGGTTATGATTTGGAGCCATAGCCCCAGTCAGTGTAGGTATGGTGATGCAATGGCTTTAAAACATTTTACTTTCTTTAACGTTTCTGAAAATGTTGGATGATTTGTCTAGATCCACAATTCTATTATATTCCAGTGGCAGCAGTGAACCAATACCACAGGAATAGAGTCACACAGAAATTCTTGAATGCTTTTTTTGCTTAAACAACTGAAATAACAGTGTAATTGATGGGTGCCAAAGGCAATGTAGCTAAGGTTTAAAAGGAATATGCATTCTGCCACTGTAGGTTGTAATCATACATGGTGTAATTGTTCTTCAGTTTCCATTTGCTGTGTGTGTTTTACTACAAAATACATGACTGGGCATGTGCTGCCGTCAGGGTGAAATATTGGAGCTGTTTTTGTAGTAATGTGTGTACAGATCTAGATTCAGACTGGACTGGAACAGAGAACATCTAACACATTGGAAGGCTTCTTGTGTGAAGCAAGAGTACAGCTTCAGTCCAGCAGAGCAAAGTTTTCTTTGTGTTTGTGCATGGACACCAGGAGGCTAAAGGACAAACAAGTGGGGGTGAACTATCAGTGACTGTGCTGACTGAAGAAAGTTACATGCTTAGCACAGAGGGATTTTGCAGTAGTCTAAATTAGGGTAGCAGAAGTAGAAGATTGCTGTTAAAGTGGAACATGCAAGTTTCTGAACACTACCACTTAATGACTGCTGCAGAGTGACTAGATGAAAAAGTACAGGTGAACTTTATCAATTCTATGTTTGCAGAGAAGGGCTTCATGCTTTGTTTTCTGACAGCAGGCATTTGTGCATAGACTTCTGTTGGAGTTTTTTAGGGTATGATAAGAATATAATTTCAGTGATAAAACTCACTTTTAAGAAAAATGGGCTTGCAGTGTTGTAGTAAAGGCTCTTGTTACGAAATGTTTAGCAGACTTTTTTCTGAAAGTGTGGAGGGTTGACTCCTGCCAGTAGCTGAGTACTCACACAGCTGCTTGCTTCCTCCCTCTCTCCCATGGCCCCAGTGGGATGGAGGAGGAAAAAGAAACAAGAGCAGAAAATGTTCTTGATTGAGATAGACAGTTTAAAAAGGGAAGGAAAAAGAGAGAGAGGAAAAAATGCAATTTTTTTTTACCACCCCTCCTAGGCAGACTGATGCTCAGCCAGTCCCCAAACAATAAATTCCCATTGGAATTGGCTTTCCCCTTGGAAGCCAGTACTGCCCTCCACTTACCTGTCCTTTACCTCAGATATTTTCGCTGACCATGACATTATCTGGTGGCTGGCTTGGGTCAAGTGTTCTCTCAGCAACCCCTCCTGACCCCTCTCACTCTCTTGTCTGTGTCCAGCCCTACTCACTGGGGGGAACAGAGGGCAAGGGGCCAGGGGGGAGGTGGGAAAATGTTTTGGTGCTGTTCAAACCTGTTCAGCAACAGCCAAAACATTTGTGTGTTACCAGCATGTTTGAGCCAGAAATCCGAAACACAGCATCAAATGAGCTGCTATGAAGTAAGTTAACACTCTCAAACACATTGAGTAGAGAAACACATCCTTTTCTACTGATACTAAGGGTGGTCTTGACAGTTTACTGCTGCTGTGGAAATGGCTTCTATCTTGTGTGCCATTTGTGTTTCTAATTGATTGTAGCTTAAACACAGAATGAAAACTTCATAAAGAAGTAAAAGAAGAAAAAAAACCCCAAATCAAAACAACTACAAAAACACCCTCAAATATGCATTTCCTTAATAGGTTTTTTACAAATTACAGGCAGCAGCATGCAATGGGGTTATATGGTCTTATTGAGACCCCTGCAAACACAGCAGTAAAATTAACTTGTGAAGGTGGTGGTGGTGGTTTTTCTCTTTGAGCAAATAAAATTAAGAGATTAATGTTGTTCATTGTTGCTGAAAATGAAGGTGAATAGTGCAGCTTTCAAAGTCAAAAACAAATGACTGGCTTCCAGTTACAATTTTATATGAATTACATGTGTTGACAGATTATTAACCAGAGTGAAGAACAGTGTAATACAAAGTAGCTTGATTGTGTTGGGTGTTTTCATTAATAGTAGGCAGATGAAATAGGTACTGTTGCCAGGAATGTAGCCTGGAAACTGACAGTCTTTCTCTGCACTTTAATAGGTCCAAAAACCCTTTTTTTGTTTTTTTTTGCTTCAATTAAATAGTATACTTTTGAAAAAAAATTAATTTTGTTTAAAACAAATTTTTTAAAAAAAATTTGCTTTACTGGATGAAATATATTTATTTGTATCTTGTAGGGAAGTATGAGGATGAGAAATGTGGTTTTACTTCATGTCTGTTCAGTGTAGATTATGCTTAATAGCAAAGTTTGAATGTGGTATACTGCATTTTATCTGGGGTAGTGGAACAGAATCATGTTTTGCATATAAGGATGAAAAAACATCTGGGAAGGAAGGGAAGAGTTATCAGAAAGATAAATGTTACTGATGGAGTCTAACAAGTTGAATATATTCATGTTTTTCAGTAAACTTTGAGGCTTTAATTATTGCTATGGCTGTGGTAGCTGGACTCATTCTGGTGTCCCTAGCAGTCTGTTGCTGTTACTGCTGTTACTGCAGAAGGCGTTCCAGGAGGTAAACACATGTATTTGTTTTCTTTCCTAACACTGGGTCCTGGTCTTCCCTATCTACCTACAATTTTTACTCTCTAGTATTCTAAGAATATTTTCATTTGGAAGCAGTTTTGGTCACTTTGCTTTATTTGTTTGAGGAAGACAAGAAGATAAGAGATATTTAGTGACAAGTAGTATGACACTGGAAATGATGCTGGAACAACACTGATGGAATTGTTCTTCCATCAGTGGTAACAGCAGCACTGATTTGTCTGATTTCACGCAAGCTGAAAAACACTTCTGTGTTTTACACTTTCTAATTAACATTGGATATGAAATTTTTCAATGACCAAGTAAATCCTTGCTTCTTCTGATAATGGTGTAAATAATTTCTTTCAAGGCAAGCTGTACTTTCATGGCAAGCTGTACTTTCATGGTACAGCAAAAAGGGACAAGGTGAGTAGAAAGTAACTGAGCAACAATGTCCTATATGGCACTTGGTATCCATCTTTCAGAGTTGCTCTAGGATCTGTCAGCAGTCAGTATATAAGGGATTAGCTGTCTTTGCCAATTCAAAAAGATATTCTACGTGTAAGATAATACTTCTTTGGTCTAAGATACTAAGAATAATTTACTTATTTTCAAGGAAAGTAGTACTGCAGAAATTAAGTGTTCTTGAGATCTTGGAGAATTTTTTTTTAACTGGCTTCTCTGAGTAGCTAATATTCTTAAAAGGAGGGAAGTAGTTGATGAGTAGCTAAAATAGGTATGTCAGTACTGCATTGTGAAGTGGGACAGCACAACATGCTTCCCTTTATCACTCATGTTTTAAAGCTTTCTGGACAGTGTAGTTTCAGCTAGCTCTGTTCTTTGTGTCTTTCAATACTTTTTGTACAAATAAAATGGGGATCTTATTTCTTGGTCTGAGATGATTTCTGTACTTATTTAAATAACTTTGGGTCATTGTTCCTGTTTGACGTTTGGTTTTGGGTTTTTTAAAAGAATTTATGTAACTGTACATTGTTTAGTGCTGACCTTAAAGCCAGAGAAATACGGTATATCTGTGGCTTTAAAGAAATATGAAAATAATTGTAAATAACATCTCATTCCTTTCTTTCTTCCCTGAGAAAGAAGCGTGTATCTGTTCTGTTGGTAGGCTAGTATCCCAAATCTGTCCTAGTGCAAAACTGAATACTCTTTAGCCCTGTGCTGATAAGCCCTGAAAATGTAAAGAACAGGTTTAGATCTTACATAAGATCTGCCAGCATCCTCTGCAGAACAACTGAGTAGACCCCTGTAGCTGACATGTCAGCAAATAAAGCTTGAATCCTGTGAAAAGAGATATTTGTGCTGGACTTCAGTTTTAGTAGCTAAGTTGTCAATCAGTAGTGTAACATCTAATTCTAAAAATAGAGGGTTAGTTGAGAGTCGTCTTATGCCAAGACTCCAAAGGTGTCAAGCTTAATCTTGTGACCCTTAGAGGATTTAAAGGTCTTGTCAATCTGGGGTCCAGCTTATTTCAGGAGGAGTCAGAATGTGTTATTACACTGAAGCCTGGTGCATTATTGGCTTTAAGCCCACTGGTTTCAGCAGGAATTCTTTTGCTCTTGTCTTCCTTATTTTGGGGGACTAATTTTCTACAAAAGAAAGTTTTTTTTTTTGTGAATACGAGGAAGGAAAGGTTGTGGAAATGTAATACTAGATCTGTTTAACTGGTTCTTTTTTAAATGTATCATCTGAGCTCTGAGGTGTAACCTTGTTTTGCAGAAATATCAGTGTTTCTTTAGGGAATTCTTAAGCTGTGGTGTTTAAGTGTTTGAGAAGCCTGAATTTACCTTTTCCTTAAACACAGAGAATACTTAAGTGCATTAACCCCCATAGCAGTAATGTAGTTGGCTCATCCATGTCTATCCTACCACAGGAATTCTAGGAATATTGGTGCATAGTTTTTATTTTTATCCTTGTTTTTGGACTTCTTAGAGTCTGGTTTCTTGTACTCATGACAGTTTCATGAACAGCTATTATTCATGAAACTCTACTAAATAGACTCTTATGAAGTTCCTTTTTCAACCATGTTTTTATTTGTATAATCTCAAACTTTCTGAATTTGGAAGAACAATTCCAAGTATCCAGAAGTCAGAAAATACTTAATGCTGTTTAATTACAGGGAAGAAATTTATTTTCTGAGTCATACACCAACATTTTATTTATTTGATGCTTTCATATTTTGCAACACCAATTGTGAAGACTATTGCATAGTTATAAGACATGGGTCTCCAGTAAAGCAGTTTTACAGAAGGGTGCCCAAAAATGGGAGCTTCTTCTTATGCTGGACATGCTGATGTGGATAATTGATTAGTTTTCCAAAAGGGTCTAACATTGCTTTCAAATAAAAGTGACCTTGTTGCATTTGTTTCCTGCTCCCCTAATATTTTTTTAATTCTTTAGGTGGAAAAAGCTGGAACTAAGAAATTTGTTTCTGAAACATTACATGGATTCTTAAGTACTGGCTTGTGTTGAAATAACTAAAATGTTGAGAGAGATATATGGACTGTTTGAGCACATGAAGGAATTGAGTTCATATTTCCAGAGCTGAATGTGTCTGAATTTTGTGTATTAAAGCATTTGACATACTGTAATTAACCACTGGATGTCACTCTTGCTTAACTTAGATGTTGGTGGCTGCAGATGAGTGGTAATGCTGCTCAGGTGTATTAATATTGTAAATATTCATCTCAGACATCTTCAGAACTGTATTCACTTTTGGAAGATGATTAGCACCTGGACAAGCATGGCAGTTGTCCATTTACTAATTCTGAAGAATCGTCATAAATTCTGTCAGGGAAGAACTAAAAGAAAAATTATTTGACATTTGCTTTAGAGTCATACAGGTCTTACACAGTCTGTCTAATGGTTAAGTGAAACTGAGCTTTCTCCAAGGCAGGACACAAAGCTAAAGTGCAGCAGAGAATTCAGTAGAGCATATCTGCACATGCACTGCTCAGATGTACTGTGTAGGTTCAGCATTTCCCAGAATCACACAGCTGATGCTCAGGTAAATCCTTGCTTATTCCAGAACAGACTCATTTCCTGGGGGCAGCTTGAGATTGGATAGTAATGGTTGTTGGAAAGATAAATTGTTCTGGCATCAAAAGCTTATGAGCCATCAATCTTCTTCCAAAGGACAACAATGGACTTAACTGTGCACATGCAGAACAGTGACTCTTAAATGGGGTGTGACACATGGGGAAAAAGGCAGTTAGGAATCCTGCTTCTGGAACGGTCTGCATCCTTTTCCTAAGAAGAGGATGTAGTTCTGTTACTATAGAGTAAATAGTTCTGTGGAGGCTGAAGGGCATATTGCTGCAATGAGTAGAGTAATTGGATATTATAAAATGTGAAAGAATAATTACACAAACTTGTAAACTATACTTACTCAGCTGTGAAATTTTACATGGCTATGAAGTAGTAAATAGTGATAGTTTAGCAAGAAAGTTGCTTTTTCCTCCTCTTATGCTTTCCTTCCCTCATTTTTCTAGCAGACTACAGGAAGAAGAGGAGCAACTAGCTAGGAAGAGAGAGGAACGAAGGCTACAGTCTCTTCAGAGGTAAGTCTTGACAGCTTGATATATAGCTATACACTTCCTGATGATGTAGGAGTATTCTGAGAAATACATGGAGTACTAAACAAAGAGGCATTGTAATGTTAGGCATGACAGTATCAGATTTTTACAAAACTGATGCTCAGTGTGGCAGGTACCATGACTGCTCTGTGCATCATTGTGAGGTAATGACAAACATTATCCAAGAAGAGAACAGATGCAAATTTATTTTCATAAAGATCTGAATTTGTGAGCTGAAAGTGTCAGACTTGAATGTGCATGGAAGGGGAAGAAATAGGTGTCCAATTCAGGAAGTATGCTCACACACAATTTCTCAGATAAGTTATGTTGAATATTTGCAATGGATCAGTAAAAAGGGGAATTCTCTATTTGTTAATCCAGTTATAACTAGTCACAGCATAGTAGGCCGAGTGCTACTATGAAAGTGATGTTTCTCCTATAATGCTTTTGTTTCTTTCAAAAGAGGAAGGATCCAGTGAGGAATATCAACATTTTTTTGTATGCCAAAACCATGTGCCTTGTGGTGAAATATACATCCTTAATTATGCTGCTTTGTTCAGTTAAGACAGCACTTAGCTGTGTTAGTTATAAAGCAAAGACTTCTGACTACGTGCATAATGGGATGATTGTGTTCCGTAACCTTTCCACTCTGATTTGTATATCAGCTTTAAATTCTTCGTACAGTTAATCTGTAGGAAGTCTGATGCTTCTGGAGTGTAAGGTGTGCTGTGCACACACACAAAGCAAGTGGTGTTGCACCAGGCAGTTAGCAACTTAGAGCTAATATCAGCTCCATTCTTGAATTTAGCCTACGAACAAGGATCACTGGGAGCAGGCTGCTCTGCCAGAATGATTCCTGCAGCCTTATTTAGAGCAGCATTTCACTTTCCCAGCTTGTCTCAGGAGTGTGTCTGTGAAACAGAAACTGCTTTAATTGCAGGAGAGAGCTTAGCAGCAGCCCTGGGGTGTTTCCATGTTCTGAACACGCATACCAATTGTGTGTGTGGCTGGGGGTCATGGGAAAACACAAGGAATAAGCCACAAGCCACTTCCAGCACCTAGAGCACCTCACCCTACCCACCGCTTGTTTCCTCTAAGACCTTTGGAGAATGAATTGCTACTAGCAGGCTGTAAAACAAATTAATATTCTGAACAGCCCATTTTTGACAAGCAACCTGCAGAGGAAGACACTGCCTTCTACTGTGTAGTCCTTCCTTTCTACTTTGAAGTTTTCACATAGTTTATGAAAATATCTGAATAGATGTTCAGATAAATATCAGATAAATGTTCAGATAAATACGGGAGAAAAATAGGCACAGCATTGACCTTGTGTATATCTGGTTTTGTTTTTTTCTTGTCATCTTAAATGTTGTTTGTTTTTTCTGTGGGATACAGCTACTTCAAATACAGCTCATATCAGCTCATATATGGTTCATATCAGTGGGCAATGGAAGGTGAACAGGACTAGCCTGAGCTTCATTTCATGATTCCATTAGTGAATGGTAAAAACAAAGCAAGGAGGCCCAAGTTCCATAGTGTTCCATGGAAATATTTTTTGTGGAAGGTTTAAGATGATTGCAGCACCTAGTATTTTCTGTCTTTCAGGTACACTGTAAAAGTCTGCTTTTTAAGTTTAATACTTGTTTGCATTAAAAATCAGTTAATTATGCATACTTCAGTGTCTCTTTGGAAAATGCCTGTTAAAAGTAAGGGTTATTATGTTGGCTCTCTGCTTATCTACACAAGGCTGAAAGTAGCTGTCAGTTTATTGAGAGGGTTGAAAATTACTGGTAATGGTTTGAGTTTGCACCTATAGTGAGGGGCACGAAGAGAAAGATGTCTGAAGTTCAATTTTTGACTTAAAACAGGTATCTTATTGCATAATTTTAATCCTTTATTTGACTTCATCATCTCTAACATGAAAAATAATTTTTAAGCATGGCATTGAGTAGTGAGTCTTCTTCTATACACTCAATTATTTACAGCTTCAAGTATATGGTATATGAATAGGTTAGATTTATATGATTTATAAATCATTATTTATTTTTGAAGTTTATAAACAAATACTAAGCAATAAGATCTAATGCCAAGTATAAATTGATAGTAAGGGAGAACAAGGAGAGAGGCCAGGGAAAGAAAGGATGGCAGTTTATTTGTGAAGAACTGAGTATTGAAGATTATTATGGGAATTGTTAGTATTGAGAAAAATGCCTCCTCACCTTATTGCAGTGGGGACAGCTTGCATGAGAAGCCAAGACTGCAGCATGTATAAGATGGAGTAATAGCAGTAGTGTTAAGAAACAGAACCAACTCGGAAGACTGAAGTGACTTGAGCTGATCATTATGTGAGATGTGGGTGGTACAGTAATTCTGGGTGGCTGATTCAGGGCCTGCCAGTTCAGAGTTGTGTCTGGTTCTTCTGGGTTAATGTGTACCTAAGCCTTATTTACTGAGCAAGGATTTAGTCAGGGGTGAAGTGATGCCGTTGTGGCTGCCTGTCAGAGTTTGACTGTTTCACTGATATTAATGGTTTTACCCTTCAATCATAATTAGATGTTTGGTGGTTTGTTTTGAATAACCTAGAGAAGTATCCTAAAGCCTTTCTGAGGTTTAAAGCCTACACAGCTTGATTTTGCACCATCCCCTTCTTAAGCAGGTGCATTCTGAATTCAGAACTGATTCACACTGGCTGCTGAAGTACTGAGGTTTCAGTAGCTGAAACCTGCAGCAATGAGTCTTCATTACTTCAGACAGGATATGCAAAACAAGGAAGAAATGTCATTAGTACCACCAGTAATAAACCTGGTTTGAGCTCACATGAAAACTATACAGTAGAAGGATTTAGCTTTATATTGGAGAAGACTGCTTTAAGCAGAATTTCTCTATTCTTTTCCTGAGATCCCTTGCCCCATATAATATCTTCCTCTTATGTACCACAGAAAGCAGAAATCCTGTTGTCAGGTTACCTTCAGTGGGTAAATTTGTTTCCTCTTTTTTCTGTTCTCTTCAATGTCTCAATCCTGACTTTCTTCTTCTACATGAATTTCATTACCCTGACTCTCCAGCTTCTGTTACTGCATTTTGGCCAGGTTGCTTTGTTTACTATTCTGCCTGGGCTTAATAATGCAGAGAGATGTAAGGGACGTGGGTATCTCTGGGAAAGAGTAGTGGAAGGTTTTGAGTCTGTCTTGTTTGGTTTTTCTCATCGCGCTTTATCTACATGCTTTCCCAGAAGTGCAATTGCTGGAAAAGGCCACTTCAACCCTCAGCTCTGTAGGAAGCAGGATAATTGCTTCTGAGGACACACAGGATCTGATTAGCAGTAGGAATTGTTTGGAGGTGGAATATGCATAGGGCAGATGGGATCTTTGATGAATTAAGCTGTCAGTGCTTAACAGCTTTCTGCTGAATATGTGCAAATTGGAATCCAGCAGAAGTCACAACTTGTCTAACTGGGTAAAATTTTGACAGAGGGTAGCAAAAGGTGTATTTTTAAATTTTTTTTTCCTTTTTTTTTTTCTTTTTTTTTTTTGTTAGAGGAACTTCTTTTTGCCAAATTCTATGTCTTTTCTGCAAGGTATATAGATCCTGGCTCATACTCATGAAGCAGTTGTGTAGGAGCTTTTATGTTTGTTTTTTAAAATAAGCAAAATAGATCCTTCCTTTGTAATATAGGAAAACTATCTGAGAAAAGATGGAATTTTTTCCATTTAAACATCTTTCATTTTTCTCTCCTTCACCTTTGCAAAAGGGAAGGAGAAATCAACTCATCAGACAATTGGTTTATGTGAATAATTTAAGTTTGGCAGTACTAGGTACAGCCTTGCAAACGGTCTTATGGTCAGACGACATAAAAACCAATTTATATTTAGCACAATATTTTAATTTATTCTCTGCATGGATGCCATGCTGGATTTTAGAAGGCAGTAGTTTTCACTTATACTTGCTTTACGTCTTATACAAAATAGTAATGCACCTTTTTATCCTTTTAGAATTATTATATTTTATTAGTATTCCAAAGTATGTTCTGTGCAAAGCTAAATTTTACAATTATGCTCCCAGCTGGAAAGCATTAAGGAGTGCTCCAGTGTAGTGTAGTGCCTTGTTTTTTTATGTATAGATGAACACCTCAGTGTGTGAATGTGTGCATATATGTGGATATATTTCTTTTATATAGAAAAGTATTTCTTATTATTGTAATACATCTTATGTTCACACTATAAATTAGTAAGAATTTATGATAAGTCTTATAGGTACAGTGTGTGTTGATACATACAGATGAAGCGTAAATAGAAAGATAACATATATATATAACTACTAAGTGTGATTTTTTTTTTTTAATTGTAATGTAATTACTAATACTAATGTAAAAATGCTAATGTCCTTTTTGGATGCAATTATATTTGTTTACAGCTCAAAAGAGTCTGAATGTTTTTCTGATGCCTTTATTTCTTGTAGGAAACATGAAAGAAAACTGAAGCATGATGAAATACGTAAGAAGTATGGTATGTGTCATCTTGTTTTGATACTATGCCTAAGTTGATTCATTTTCCCTAATGATTGTTAAAATTCACAGCAGAAATAAGCTGCTTTATGAGTGTCAGAAGTAGCCAAGCCCAGTTTTCTGCTGATGCCTGTCACCTGATCTCAGCACGTTTATGCTCTTGTTCTCTTCCTGCACTGACTGTCAAACTGGGCAAGAAGACAGTGTGCTTGGGATGGGCACTTAAATGTATTGATTAAAGTAAGTGGTTTATTCTGTCTGTTCCTAAGAAAGAAGACTGACTTTGGGGGCTTTTTTGTTGGTTACTGAATGTGATAAATCAACCTACTTGAACTTTGCTACTGGAGTCATGACTATTGAAGGAGGAGAGACTGACTAGTAGATAGCAAGCTTTTTAAATCAAGCTTGAAAAAGAAGGGTGGAGGATGCAGCCTAATGTAGGGATAAAAGTTTTTTTCTTTGTTTTTAAGTGGAGCTGTGGTCCAGTTGTAGAAGAATATCACAAGACTGTAAGACCTGCTGTGTTGTGTAGGAGGCTCTTATTATATAGGCTTGTCAGTGCTTGCACATTTCGTTTCATTTGTTCATAGGGTTAATAGTACTGTGTATTCAGAGACAGATATACTAAAACTCTGCTGCATTTTTTTATTATGCAAATTGCACTAATGTCAGAGAAAGTGTTTCTAGGGGCCTGAACAGTCACTCAAAGCTGTTAATTTTCATCCTCTTGTTAAACTGATTGGCAGAGTCTAGGAATGCCTTCATGAATCTGCAGCCTGCCCTTTGCCTGATGCAGAAGTGATACAGACAAATTCTGTAGGGAATTGTCTGCAGAGAATTCTGGAGAATGTTTGTAAAAGAATGATCCTTGCAGGAATGGAGGAAAACTACACTGTGAAGCTTGAGCTACTGAAAAAACTTGAGTTACTGAAAAAAAAATGTTGTAGAAACTGGAAGTAATTTTTGTTAAACATTAGTCAGGGAAGTTGTTCTGTGTTATTTTACAGGATAATTAACCCTATATTTCAACCACAATTCAGTTTCAAGAGTTATTTGAGTGATTGACAACAGTAGTCCAGATGTAAAAAAAGCAAACAAAATCCAAGCACAACATAAAACAATACAACCTTTTCGTGATTGTTTCTCCTTAGAAGAGACCTCACAGTCAATCTGAGCAAGTTTGAATCATTGGGAAAGATCTGGTGAAGAGCTTAGGACAATGGCTGTGTCCCCACAATAACTTGAAGCACTCAGTGCAGATGGACCTTTGCATCTCCTGGATGCAGCCAAGATGCAGGTCCTGGGTGCAGAATCGCAGTTCCCATATCAGAGCCCTGCACTGGAGTTCGGTGATGTGAAAGCTGCATTCAGTTATGTTCTGCTTGTGAAACCGGTTCACTTGTCTCTGCATGGCTCTACATTTTGCTGAAGCCTGTTCAGTGCTTAACTTTCAGACCTTTGTGGAGTGCTTTGCTGGATCTTGTTGAAGTACTTGAGTTCCCTGAAATTTGAAACCGTATAATGCAATGCCCTTGGAATACAGACATCAAATTCAATAAAACAAGTATTGCTTGTAGCTACACTGTCCACAGTCATAGGAGAGGTAGTGTCATTTTGCCTCCACTATCAATGAATTAATGAGAAACAAGTTCGTACATTCATTGTGTTAATGGAAAGTGTTCCTTCTTGTAAGAAGTCAGACATACTCACTTCTTCCTGCACTTAGGTTTTGCAATTCATCTTACCTCCACAGGATTGCAATTGGACTATAAAACTTAAATTTTATTAGCAAACTTCTATATAAAGTTTATTGACAGATTTGCTGTATTGCCTAAACAAAGATTAATTTGTATTATCAGATATATCTATTTGGGGCCTGGAATCTCATGGTTAATTTTTGTTTTAAAGAAAAATTTAATTCTCACATAACATAATTAGCACATCCTTAAAGGATGTATGTAACTGAGGAAAAAGGAAATACAAAATATGTATAAATTTTGAAATTCTAAAATATAATTGCTGTTGAATATAAGGGTTGCATTCTGATAATACACAGACAAATAGTGGTCAGAATAATTCCATGAGACTTGGATCTTCTGTCCACAGTTTTTACTGTCTAGAAAATACAGATGTTAACATATTAAACATAATCTAATAAAAACTGCTTGCTGCAAATAATTGGGAGGCACTAGATTATTTTGCACTCTTACACACTGCAGAGAGGATTCTCAGTTAAGTAGGCATGGATGAGTGGCAGAATGACAATGACTTTGTTAACCTGACTGTAGATAAAGATGATGATGCCCGAAATTTCAGTATTTGGTTGGCTTTAAGGGAATGTCTTTTCCCATTTCATCCCCAGCTTTCCATACCCCATTTAAATGGTAATTACACATTTATAATGCACTGCAGGTGTCACTCTAGCCACAATCCTTTGGGAGCATTGGAAGCAATAGAGAGCTTTAGCAACCAGGAGTAGGCATTTTCAATTGTTTCTTTGTTGCACAATTTGATAGTATTTTTCATTTGCTCACATATATGAATGCAATATGATTACACAAATTATATGTTGACTCTTAGGAAAAATTTAAAGTAGAGTTCAGAGTACTTTGCAGCTTGTGTAGTACACAAAGGAACTACAATTTAATTCCTGCTGCATTTGCTTCTATTGTGTGTTCAGTATAGCATTAGTGAGAAACTGCTTTATTATTTATTTATTTGAGGATTTTGCCAAGTATTAGTGGAAGGATTTTTTTCATTTAATTTTTGCAAAATAATTATCACTTCATTGCTTTAGTTCTGCAAAGGTTTTGATTAGCTATTTTAATGATATGTAATCCTCTCTTGTTTATTTTCTATATGACATTGATTTTTCAGTAGTTTATGACAGTAAATGTTTCTTCTGTTCAAGGTAGATACTTTGCCTTGACCTTCTTTAGTGTTCTGAACACAAGGCAGGAGAACCTTGCATTGCCAAACACTGAAAGCTGTTTAGTTTATTAAGAATACAGTTGTTAATATGGGGGACTAGAGGAAAGGTTTAGTAAGGGGTGAAGACATGCAGTAAACTAGGTTGGGTTTTTTGTTTCCAACTACACACAGTCTCTTGTAAGTATTTCACTTGTTAATTCTGTTTTTGGGCAACATTGATATGTGATGAGAGTCAGATCTCAATGACTCTGAACATGCATAGTTAGTATGCAATATAAATGAATATGCTGGAAAGGTATTAATTTCTTTTGACCATTGCTTTGTCATTTCATATTTACTAAGATGCTTCATTATTTCCTATAAACTAACGAAAGATACTTGACTACTATACCTTTTGAATTTTTGAGTGTTTCATAGATACTGCTAAGTAGGTCAAATACTAACCTCAAAATGAGGGTAAATAGTAGTAAGAACTTTTAAGTGACCTGTGCCAATATTCAAGTTCACCAGTGGCATGTGATGGACTTGACTGCAAACAAGGCTCCTGAAACATCTGGTTTCCCTGAACCCCTGAGGGTAAATGACAACTTGGGTAGTGACTCTCATGTCAGACAGGAAACAGTCGAGAGACAGCTCCTGTCTGGTTCCAGGCAGCACGAGAGCTTCAGCTGAGCCAGATGTGCTGCTCCATTAGCATGGGCTGCCAGCTCCTCAGAGTGGCACTGGCAGAGCAGCTGTGGCAGCTGACAGAAGTTTTTTGTCATGCTCCTTTTTTTGTATGTCTCTCCATATAGTTTTTGTCCACTTACTGGAGCCTGATACTTTTTCAGTAAGAGTTGGTGCAAGTGATGAGCTGCTGTCTCACTCCTCTTGCTTAATGTAATCTTATGATGTACTTAAAATGCTGAGGGTAAAAGAAATTTAAATACTGGATGCAGGCTTAAGAGCAAGGTTGAAAGCAAAGTGTATCAGGTGTTGTAACCCCTGGTTATCCTCATTTGGAAGGAGGGCTTGCCATTTCTCTTGGAGTCCCTTTCTCCTGGGAGATCAATTTCTGAAGTCAGAGCCAATAATATTAGCACTGGATTGACCCATCATTCTTTAAAGCCTATTTAGTTTCAGTATTCTGTGATGAAACAGATGAGAATACTTTAAGTTACACATACTAATGCCTGATTGGTGGTGATTAGATCTGTTCATTCCTAAACATAATTCAGTAAAATTAAAGCAAGTACTGCTGGGAATGGTATATCCAGTGAGGAGTAAAAAGGACACATTCACTTGAAATATGAGGATTAGTTTTCTAAAATGGCTTTTAGCTGAATGTTTTGGGGCAGGAGAAGAGAAAAGTATATTCACTCCTCATAATGATGTAGGAAAGGTTTATCAGGACTCTTACACAGTCCTCTGGTTACTTTAAAATTGGCACTACTTGTAGAAAATCTTTTCCATTGGATTTCAGCTGTTTAAGCTGTAAATAACAGTATCTAGTGTTTTACTGTGCTGCTTTCAGACCTATGAAGTGTTGAGTATGTGTCTTGAATGAAATATCAAAAAAATATAATAAGCACTTGTCAGACTCTACAGAGAAAAGTCTGCAGGCCACGCTCATTTTGTCAGGAAATATGGTACCACCTCTTGCCACTTTGTGGAAAGCTTTTTGAAGTTAGGTGCATTTATTTGTAAATGGAACTAAACGAGTGCAGGGAGTTTAAGCAATTGTAATTGTAATAATACTGGTAATTTCTAGTATTGATGCTGATTTTTGGTGAATGTTGTGTAAATGTGTTTTGTGTTTCAAAGGGGTGAAATACAGGAATACTGCAATTTTTTTTTTAATTGGACTATTCAGTTGTGTTTCAGGTAACTGAATATATTAGGAGCTGTATATCCTAACTGCCAAAGTATTAACAAGTCTGGAGGAAGCATGGAGGTGGTGATGATCTGGGAGTAAAAGAAATGTTTCTTTTCTCTTTGGGTTGGGGTTAAATTAATGCAGCAATATTACCTGAAGGCACTGAAGGTTGAATTGCAGGCCAAGGATAAGAGAGGATTTTTTTATTGTGTATTAGTTTACTTGACAGCTAGAATAGACATAGTGGACATCACCACTGCTTGTTTAAATGCATGAAAGGTAATATTACAATATCTGAGAAGTAACCACTTTCTAGAAGTTTAAAAAGATAAAAAATTCAAAATCTGAAAATACTGTAGATTATTTTTCACAATTATATCATCTAAGCATATCCTTATTAAACAAATGTTTACATTTTTATTTTATTTTCAAAAAACAAATACAAGGTACCACACCAGGTAAATAGACTCTATGTCATGTTATCTGGCTGAAGCTTTATAAATGTTACTGGCTTACTCCTTGGACAAGTCAGGGTCATATATATGAGGGATAGTTTTGATATTAACGTTTTACAAGTTGACTACTCATAATCTTGTTTATTTGAGTTATTATAGGACTTTTCATATTTATTCTTTATTCCAAATATTTATTGTTCCCTATCAGGTAGTTAGTTGCAGTAACTGATACAGTAATCAGCTCTGAGCAATTGTGCTGCTTGACTGGCATCTTAAATAACCTGGCAGTTCAAATGAAGCTCACCAACTGTACAAGGTAGGCAATAGTGTAGTCTGCCTACAGCACCATTAGGTTTTGACTTCCAGATAAAACAGTGAATATATCAATATTCAATATCTGTGTGCAGGTACATGTGGAAAGAGGTATGGTGTGAAAAGGACTGAGAGAAGTTCTTACAAGATTTGGCAGTGACTAGAAGTATTTTTTTTCATTATTGTGAATCTGAACATTTGTGAGTTGAAGTTGCTCGGCTGCACTGTCTTGTCTCCACACTTAGACAAATGAGCTACAGAAGAGTCCTTGTCAGACATTTTTATACTGATGCATAAAAATCTTGGCAGAAAAGATAGCAATAATGTCCTGTCCTTTCACAGCAGAAGGTCATCCTCTGGACTCTTAAAGGACTCCTTTATTTTCAGTCTTCTGCCTACCCCAGGTTTAAAGTGTGGTTTAAATTCTCTTAGAGATAATTTCTGTGTGGAACAGCGATTGCTCAGCTAACCTATACAGAGGATGCTCTGCATATCCAGGCACTCAGCATAATTGGATGGCTTTGCTGTGCTTTCTGTAACAGTATTCTAGTATAAAGTCATTAAGAATCTTTGTGAGGAAAACATACTGTAACTTGGATTAAGTGATGCTCTCGTTCTGGTCCATGGAGGTTTTAGTGCACATAAGAAGTGATCTTCATTTTTTCTTAGAGATTATTGTCCTGTTGCAGAAAAGCTGTAAGTGGCTGAATGTGACAGATGGTTGGGTATAATTGAAGTTGAACTAAGTCAAAGTAGCAACATCTTACATTTTAAAAGATGATGATCTTATAGTCACTTGCATTTATGAACTGGCCACTTGGAATCTGCTCTTCTTGAGACTTCTCTCTACTTAGATTTTTGTCAACTTGACCCTCACAAGTGCATTTTTTGGAGTTTACTTCACAGATGAGAAATGTTTTTTCCATAATAATTTTTCATAGAGAAATGTTCTCTCCGTGCTAAATCATGAAATACTTAGTCATTATTATTGCCTCAGAAATAAGAGTGCTTTAGAACACTTCCAATTTGTTATAATCCTTGACTGACTGGGGAATGGAGCAACTATTACAAGAATTGCCTTTTGGATTTGTTACATGCAGTACCAATAGCAGTGAAGCCAGTAACTCAGAAGTTTTTCATTTTGTTTTACAGGTCTTCTCCAGGATTCTGATAACCCCTACAGCAGATTTGAGAATGAATAAAGATGAGCACCTTCCACAAGAGCTGTAATTCCAGAATGCAGGAAGACAGTTTGTTTTCATTAGCCCTTTCGCTCTTTCACTTCTGTTTTTTTTCTCTCCAAAGTATTTTTTCCTGGTTGTAAAACTAGAAGCAGCTAAAGACTTTCTGAAATAACATGTTTCTATCTCCTACGTGTATGGAAATAATTTTCCATAAATGTTTTTTATTGTTGAAATGTTCGCTGAAGTTGGTTTATGTTTCCTCTTCTTAAAATCTATATTTCATTACTTGACTTAGATGGTTAATAGTCACAATAGTGTGATTTTGAATTCAGTCTTAACTGCTACTTAAAACAGTTGTTCTCATGTTCCTAAATAGACAGATTTATATATATATAACAAAAAGCAACATGGAAGCCAGCTTCGCATAGCAGAAATAGTTGATGAAGAATACATCATGCACACTCTTGTGGGTGGAGGTTTTTTTACCTGGAAAAGCATCTTCCAAGAGTGTAATGCGTAAGGGTTGACAGAGAGGAGCATATTGGTCTTTGAATAATTAAATTCAGTTGTGGGAATGTTAATATGTACTTTGAATGCAGTTAGCAAAATTGGAGGAAGGTTGATCTTGAAACAAACATAGTTATGTGTTCCTATATTTAAGAAGCATCAGTCTGTGTGAGCACTTTCTTCTCCAAACTTAAAGTATGTTGCAAAAAAAAAAAAAAGTGTAAAGTTGCCCAGATTCTGCAGTTTACCAGGGCTGACCCTGGCCAGCAGCTTAAGCACTGCCCAGCTGCTTCCTCCCTCCCTCGGGGGGATGTGGGAGAGAATGGGAACAGCAAAGGGTTGAGATAAAGGCGCAGTAAGTGAAGGAAAGGGAGGGTAGAGGGAACAAATTCTGCAAAGCAATTGCCACCTCCCAGAAGCAGACCTTTGCCCAGCCTCCCTCCAGTTTTCTTGGTGAGCCTGGAATAGGGTCAATTTGGGTCAGTTTTGGCCAACTGTATCCTCTCCCAGCTTCTTGCTCCCTCTGGCCTAGTTGCTGGAGCAAGCGGAGTGAGGGAAAAATGAAACCTTGATGCTGTGCAAGCAATGCTCAGCAAAAGCCAAAGCACTGGTGTGTTACCAGCACTCTTTTTGCCACAAATCCAAAGCAAAGCAGCACCATAAGGGCTGCTATGAAGAAAGTTACCTCAGTCCCTGCCAGAGCCAGTACAGTAAGAAGGCAGTATTTTTTTTAACCTTTTATTGTTCTTTTGATACTTCCATAATGTGATTTATTTCCTGTCTTACTTTTCATAAAGGGTTTCCTTGAGCACTTTTAGTAGCTTGCCAGTATGATGTGACAAGCAAAGAGCTCTTCTATACCCCCAGTCTAATTGTATGGTCCCATTTATTCTGTACACTTTAAATCACCTCCCTTGTTGTTTATTATCTGTTAAACAAATGTACAGTATTGAAGATGTTTGTGTTATTTTTGTCCGTGTTCCTAAAATAAACTCTTTAACATCTTGAATATGATTCTGTTTACTTCTGTTGCTCCATACCATTTTAAATTTACTTGGTTTAAAAAAAGTTTCTAAGTATGACTTTGTAGAAGGAAAAAAATGCATTTTTGCTGGTTGTCTGTGGCAGGAATTAGATCATGCCTGTGGATGAGGATGTAAATTACCATTTCTTGCAGAGTCTAAGAACCTGCCTCTGTTAGGTTTAGTAAATAACACTTATCACTGGTTTTGGTACAGTGTTCTTTCACTGGTTTTACATCTTCAAACTGTTTCTCCATATAGTTTCTCAGGAATTGATATAAAAATAGGTTTCCTACTTTCTGAATATGTATTAATATTGTAATTAGTGTTAATTAGTGTTAATTGTAATTGTAATTAGTGTTAATGAAATACTAGTCTGTTTTTTCTTTTTCCTTTGTTCTTTATCTTACATTTAGCACTTTATTAGTAGGCATTGTGTTTAATTTCATGTTTTTTTATCTGTCAGCCATTGTCAAATCTGAAGTATTATTCAAATGCCTGTCATAGAAGAATGATGGTCTGTGATAAGAGTGAGTTGATAGTGTGGAAATGAAACATGCTGATGGTTTTCCCTGGAGATAACTTTTGCAAAAATGATGAAGGTCTGTCTGCTGTCTCATGACCAAGTAGTGACATTCCTGACTTAACAGAAAAGCATTTTTCTTCAGCACCTGCTACAGTGTACGAAGGACTGTCGTGTATTTGATCAAAAAGGGGAGGAGGGACAACCTTTCTTACCATTTCAAAGATGGTAAAGTACTTGGAGAACCAAAATAGTAGTGGCAGTTGTGGACATGAAAAGGTAATGACTGTGGTCAAATTTACCTTATGTCAAACCTTAACTTTATACAAAATGTTAAACTGGACATTGAATATGGTATATTTTTGCTTACACAGTTAAGACTTAATTTAATGAGACTGTTGTGGACACCAGCTTTAGAGCTTTATAGAAAATGCAAAAACCCTCACAAAATCCCTGGACTCTGGATTATTTAACCTTTCTTTTCTTTGTTCATTGGAGCAAATAATTGGATGGAAAATACCCTTATTTCATTATATTAATTAGTTTTTCTGCTTTTCTGTATGTCACTATTTCTTTCTTTGGCTTACCACAAGAAGGGTTATTTGCCTTTGTATTTCAATGTAGCCACAAGTAATTGGGAAAACAGCTGTAGAAAGAGGTATCATTGTATCTTTGTTTCTTAGGTGTATGAACTAAGGCATTTATCATCTTGGGTGTGAGCTTCCCCTCCTCCACACTTTTTCAACAAAAGAAATAGAAGGTATGCAACATAACAACAAAATAAAAGTAGGGAAACAGCATAACAGGCCCAAGAGCTGTATCTTTGTTCATGTGATTTTCTGATTTCCCCTTCATTCACAATCTATTCTCTTTCCTCTATTTACACTTTTAGTGGTTATTGCTTGTTAATTTTAGTAGTGAAGGTATTGCTGTCTGAAAAGAAGAGCAGTCTGGGAAGTGAAAAAAATAAAATTTGTGTTTATCTTTCCACAGAATACAGCTTCCAGTACTCAAAACTCGGGTGGGACAGGTTTGAGACTGATATTGCTGGGTGTAATTTATGTAAGTGAAGAAAATTTTAGAAAATTTAAGCATGTTGTTTTAACTTGTCATAGTGCAGGAACATTTTTGCCACTTCAGAAATCTTGGATTTGATGATGACTCCACTGAGTTGTCTGTACCATGTCTTTCTTATTTGATTATTGAGTAGATGTACAAAAGTAATTTTGGAAAATGGTAAATTATTTTTCCTTAGGGTATATTTGTTTCAGACTCCCATACATAGATTTCACCATGTATCATTTCAAAGTTTCTTGTTATGCCAAGCAGGTGCACGAGGAGTGGCTCTGGGCTGTGTGCCAGTGACTTATAACCCTAGGATGCCCCAAATGAGCTGCTGGACATGCAGTTCTCTAGATTTGAGCCAGTCCAGAGGGAAGTGGGGCAGAAACAGCTAGGATGCTTTTCTTGCTGTACTTTAAATCATGAGCTGGGGGGCTTACATGGGTGGAAGCTTTTCAAGGCTCACATAGGCACTCATCTTTCCAAATGTAGCAGGGCCAAGCTTACTGTTGATTGATTTATCCTTTCTGTGGGTGCTAGAAGAGCCACTTGAAGGGCAGAGAGGAAGGAACTTGTCAAAAGTATGTAGAAAGTGGCATGTCAGCACTGAAGTATAAATGTCTCCAGAGTATTCCTATAGTTGTGTTTCTGCTTGGTGGCACTTGACAGAATCCTCTGAGACCCTTCCTCAAAAGCTCCTTCACCCAAACGTAAAAGAAAGGGTCATGATTCTGATACCTTCAAACAACATTGGAAAACTTTATTTATTTTAATGGTTTAACTTTATTTATTTCACATGGTTTATACTCAGTATCTGACTGAGCAAATACATTTAGTCTTTATTGTGGCATCATTAAGGCATTAGACTTGGCGTGAGAGGATTAAATGTTTAAATGTGTAGAAGTGTACACTGGCTCTCAAGCCCAGAGCACTATTTTGTCAACTCGACATTAGCTTCCTGGCTGGGCCATGTCATGTGTGAGTTCAAGTGTGTTTGTTCTCAACAACACACCTTATTTATCAAGAAAAACAAACTCTGCTTTCTTTTCTGATGCTGAGTTCCTACAAGAGATGTTAAATGTCAGAGATAAGAACAAAATTCTTTATTCCACTTCAACTCCTCATTGCTGATTAAAGCCATGGTGAAGTGGTGAAGGCTAGGATATGTGCAAGTAGTGAATGAGCCAAATCATGGGAAGAGTTGTGAGTTGTGAAGGGAGGCAAAAGGGAAATAGTGGAAAAACACTAAAGCAGTGATCAACAAATGGTGTTCTCATTTGCACAACTTTGATTAGATTTGCAGTTTTGTATTTTATGTCCTGTCATTTTTAATAGAAATTACAATATGCAACTACACTGTATTGGTACATCAGAAATTCCCAGGTTGATTCACTTGCTGCATCAATTACCAGGCTTAGCGTTTGTTTATAGGAAGGCTGTCTGAAAAGCACAAAATTTCCTTTTCCCTATCTTACATAGTTTACAGAGAAAATATTTAGTGGTGTCTGAAGTGAGGTTCCATGAAGCAGGAAGGTCAGAAGGTAAGTCCAGACCTAAAGAAACCTGCAGGTGGATTTCAGCAGCTGAACAATTTATCAGTTTTCTGACTGATTGTCTTGACCATCAGTATGTATTATTAATCAAATGGAGTGACTTTTCTCTTGCTGATATAGCAATTGCTTTTAAACAAGAAAAAGTAATAGAGGGCAGAGTTTCTGAGCTGTCACTTTGAGTCAGGTGCTGGCATGGCAGATAAATGGGTGATAGACTAAGCAAAGTCACTTTGAGAACCCTCTAAGCTTGAATCTGTTTATGTATTAACATGTTGAAGTAAGATGCAGGAAGAAGATAAAGATATTTACAGTTGGTCCAGAGACTTGGCAGTTGTTTGTTGTTGTTGGGTTTTTTCCTTTTTCTTTTTAATTTGACCTCCAGTCCAATCTCTGCAAGGACTTGTCAAGTAGCAGCATGGCAGAAAGGATTAGGAAATGTTTAATTACCCCAAGTTGATGTGGATTTTCATACCACTGTTTCTGTCACAGTTGCTAAGCTCAATACTTCTCTGACCTTCATCCCAAGGGCAACTTTTCATATACCCCTAATGGTCATCTGGCTTGAAATAGTATCTGGCACTTGGTGTTCTCAGACCAGCCCTAGTTACTCATTTCCCATGCATCAATTCAGGAATCACACACACATAGCCCTCTTGCCCTCAAGGAGAGTCCTTTAAGTTCCCATTACTTGGTTTCATTATTTCTTTTTCCTTTTTATGAACATCACAATTCTTTTTACCAGATGACCTAAGTTCTCAGTCCTGGCAAAAGAGGGTTTGCAGCATTTCAAGGTGCTAATCTCCACAATGACTATTTTGCTTCTTGTACTGCAGTACTGTAGTTTGCTTTAATGCTGCTTTCTTCTTCACATATGTTCTTGAAACTCCAATAACCTAGATCACTACGGTGTGAATTCAGATCAGTTACCCTGGACAATTGAGCCTGCTGTGGAAGAGTCAGCATGGCATCTGCAAGGGGAAATCCTGCCTCCCAGACCTCCTGTGTTGTAAGAAGGTAATACTGAGCACACAGGGAAAATCCACTTGACTACTAATAATTTTTTTTTACCACCACTGAGTAACTTATTTTAGAAAAGATGGTTTGTGGCAGAGCTGAAATTGTTGCAACAGACCAGTACAGATGCTTTGATGCTTTATTTGAACAGCAGGACAAAGGCTCAACCTCAGCTCATTCCTGGGACACGGTTGTTGGTATGGCTATGTTGCTTTCATTGCAGTTGCAAAGCAAGAGGAGGCATGTGGAATTTGCATGGCACCATCTTGTCATGGCTGCATTTCTGGGCAAGCTGGTGAAGAGATGGCTCACTCAGGCCTCCCCTCAGATGCAATACCATGGGCAGGGTGGGGGGCTCCTGACAGTTTGTGGTCTGGAAAAGCATTTCCATTCTTCATTACTCACCAGAAGGGATCAGATGCGGTGGATTAGAAGAACCAACTTCTTTCTGGGTTTCAGTATTCCTGGTGTCAGTGATATCCCCAAGTTTTCCCTTAAGGGTTACTGTTGGTCTGATGGAATTTTTGCCAAGATCCAAATGTCAGCACAGCAGTGTCATCCTCTTGAGTGTCTCTTGCTGCTGCAAGGGAGCTTCACACCTGAATAGCAAAGAATAAAGACATTTAGAAAGCGGTTATTAAATAATTTTAAACAGACTGAACATCTGTCCAGGGTTGCTAAAGTCATGACTAGCTGGTGCTCTGAGTAGGTCCTGCTGAAACACAGACTTCATTTTGGTGTTCAGTTCTATCCTCAAAATGAGGTTGATCCACACGACTAAAACTGGGTGTAGGTTGATACGTGGTGAATTTGAGTCAATGGAATCAGACAGACTATGACTTCTAAGGGGGAAATACCCAAATTATCCTGAGGTAATCAGGATCCAGGCCCATCTCCAATTCGCCTTTTATCAAAATTGCCATTTCCATCTGTGAAGAAAATAATATTAAAAAAACCCAAACATGTTTCTAATAACAAACAGATCGACACAGGAATATATTTCTAAGGCAGAACCCATCAGCCCTGATGACTCTTGCCTTTATTATATGTCCATGTTCTAGGAATATCAGAAGCACCAGCTTCATCAGACTGCAATGTGCTTCATATTACCAAAATAAGTGAATATTTTCCCCTGCAGCTTACCAAACATTCATATGGGCCCCTGTGTCAGAGAAGAGACTGTTTAATGCTCTAACATGGGGCTATGGAAGTGAAAAAGGAGAATTCAAGATTATCCCAGTGTTCAATGCTGATGAGTTTGTCCCCTCATCAAACGTAGAATCCAATGGTTAGCCAAAGCTGCCCAGGCTGAAGGTACTCCAAAATGGGCAATAAAATGGTTGAACGCAGGAGATCCTCTAGCACAAGGGGATTTGGGCCTCAAAATCAAAATAGTAGTGAGGGATGGTACAAACCCATCTTCACAGAGAAATCTAGAGAATCCCTTTTTCCATGGGTAAATTTTTGACCAGATGCATTCTGTTCAGGGGCTTTGCTCTGCGCTGCAGTGCCAGCCATGCCTGACATTTGACTCTGGGTTTTGTCACTCTGTGCAGGTAAAACTAGGACTGTCCTTTTAGCTCATTTCTTTTTACATAACTTGCACTAGTTCAGTCACTCGCCCTGCATTTCGATTAGTGGCATGAAACCCCTAATCACCCAATTAGAATGTGTAATGATACTGTAAAAATCCCTATTAAACTGAGCAGAGGAATATTTTAAAAAGCTTGTAATAGTAGTCACTAGATGTGATAGTAGAAGAGGGAGGATAGATACATGAGGTTTATTACATGCAGATAACATGGTACTTTCCAAATTGAACTTCAAAGGACTATGCTCAGTTTATTAAGTAATTACTTATATGAAAAATTATCAGAATATAACGAATAAATTAAAAATGTTATCTATATAGTATGTTATCTGTGTAGTTTTTCAGACTGGAATTAAAAAGAACACAAATAATTACAATAATTTAGGTTCTTGTTTTCATATTAACATGGCATTTAAAATGCTTCTAGATCCTTTGTTAAACTGTATTATAAATCAGATTTAAGCAGCGGAAGATAGAAATATCTTTGCTTTCATTTGGAAGAGTGCAGGAAGTCAGTGGTGTTTTCAGACATATTGCTGAATTTGGCAACACAAACACTAGAGCCCTCTCCCTCAGAGGATAAATAGGGAGTTCATAAACCATTGGGGGAGTAGGGAGATAAATAAATGAAACCCTTCAACTCCTGTTGCTCACCTACACTCGAAGGTGAGTTTTGCCATCTATGAACCTTGAGTGTTCTGTATTTGCCACTGCTGGGGCAGGCACACAAGCCTGGGTGCCAGATCACAGCCGTGCAGGGATACTCCAGCTGCCTGCCCATGGCCTGGCTGCACTACCAGGGTGCTCAGACAGTGGAAGAAAAGCACAGTGCTGGCTTAATTTTTATTCATGAAGAAAGATTTTTTTTTTTTTCCCCAGAAGAACAGATTTTTAAACTTTGGAAAACATGAATAGATAGACTCTGCAAATAGACAAATGTGTCAGTCATGTATTTAATGCCCTCAGGCTAGACACCAGCAAATCTGGTGATCAGACAGTCCTGTGATGGACTTATATCCTGAATATGATGGAATTGTTCTACAATGTTGGTTTTGATCATTGCATTGGTTAGCACTTCTCTTAAATGAGATTCACAAGGCAACTGTCATTTGAATGAGTACATAATTAGATCACGTTGTGAAGCAAGAAAAGGAGCCATAAAACTGTCTTTTATTAAAAATTTTCTTCCTGGCATTCTTTTCAGTACACCAAATAAATTAAAAATATATTTTCCTTTTATTCCCTAGTTGCATTACCTGATGAACTCTTATTCTAAAATACAGATACATGACTTCAGCCAAATTAAGACAGACAAAATACACTTAATGAAGGAGAATACTGAAGCAGCAAGGAGCATAACTTGGGAACTGGGACTTGCAGCAAAAAAAGTATCAGTTATCTTTTTAAATCATTTTGAATACAGTAAGGCAAGTCTTCTCTTCAAGTTATTCTCTGAAGATCTATGCTACAAAAGTGTGCTCATTTACTCATCATGAAAGCTGCTCAGCTGGGCAGAAGGCTAGAAGCAGCCTGAGCTGTTTGTCATTACTGGGACCAATGTTCTTGTTGACATCAAACACAGACCATGAATTACAGCAGCTGAGTTGTTTATTTGGAAAGATAGATAATCTTTGGATAACACTGCACCACAGAAAGCCCTGCTAGGTCACTGGCTATCACTTCTCAAGGCCAATCTCTAATCCTCAGTGTAAAAGTTGAAAAAAAAAATAGAGTGATGCTGTGGAATCATTCTGTTTCAAGTACACAATAAAAAAATCAAATTAAGACAGCACCCAACACTGGACTCAGTTTAATGACAGAAAATGTTCATTTCTGTACAGTACCTGGAGCTGCAGAATCCAATTTACCTTTTGAGAGCAGCAGGAGGTCTGTGGTTGCTGTGCCTTGGAGCACACTGGAGAAGGATCTGGTTTATAGTGATGGTTGGGCACTACAACACTGTTGGTTTGAAATTCAAAATGACCCAGGTTCAAGAGAGACAGCACCAAGAGTAACTCCATCATGCAGTAGATGAATGGCAAGAAGTTACCCAAGAGGTACATATCACAGCTAAGTTCCTTCCTTTGTTCTGATGCAGCTGTTCTGATGCAGCTCCTTGAATGACCCTGTCCTAAACCTCCTGACCTGTTTCACCCTGAAGAATATTCAGAATATGCTTCCTTCTCTTCTGCTTGATAGTCTCTTTTCTCTGCTGTTGCTCTTGTTACAAGGAGCTTCTTGTGACGACATCAGTTATTCTGATTTACTGGCTTTCCATCTTTCCCCTTCTTGATCCCAACAGCTACTGAGAAATTGACTGAAAGATTTTCAATCAGCATAAGGTTCTTCTATGGCAAAGTAGCTATATGAACTGGAGGCACTAGGTGAAAAGATGGGTCTAAAACAACAAAGATTTTGTTTCATTTAATTGGTGTGGAGGAATGAGGGCTTAGGGTCACCTCCTTTGGGATGCTTGGAGAACCACATGCAATTATGAGAGCCTTGTGTTGTGAACTCAGGAAGCTGGAATTATCAGGGGCTTTCCTTAGGACTGTATCACTCACAAGCTTTTTTTCTGAAAGAGATTTTTCTTAGCAGAAACTCTGTCAAGTGAAGCTTTCATTGGAAAAAAAATTACTTTCCAGTGAATTTGTCTTCTGAATCACTCCCCAGGGACCATTTTCCCTGGGTATATGCATTTATTTATATTGTGTATCACTTTTTATAAATCTTAAAGACACATCCATTCTGGATGGCTGTAACTGCAAGATGAATTTTCAGAAATATTGTAAATGCTTTAGCAAGTAATGTGAGATTATTTACTTTTTAACCTCTTACTGTAATAAAATGAATCACACTGAAAGTCCTGTTCATTTTACCACATTGTCTATGCTTCTGCTTATAACGAAGAAACATAAATACATATTCTGAAAATTCCTGTAAAAGTAAATGAAGTCCTGCTAGAGGAGCTTATGAGCAGTGAATTTTTGTTATATAAACTTAGAAATAAAAATGAGAATGAGAATCAACTTCTCATTTTCATCAATTAGACAAAGGGGTTAGGTACTTGATTTCAAATTTGAGGCTAGTGGACATGAGTGTATCCCAGGCTCGAAATCTATGGGTTTTTAAATGTGATATTTAACCAAAGGATGTAAATGCTGAATAAAGTTAGTTGCAATATTGCATGTGTTTTGGGACCAATTCATTACTGATGCAAGCAGACTTATCTTGTAATAATCCGTATTTACATATAGACCAACAACAATAATTAATTTGAAAGTTCAGTGGGGTACTAGGACCTCTAACCATTAAATTCTGAAGCCACTGTGCAGTTCTGGTTACCAGTTTTGCAGGGGTGACTCTAAGGTCTTTCTCTCTGTGTCAGACTGACTTCTTTCTGCTCAGATCTGGACCTGCCTCTCTGTTAACTCCTCTTGTCCAGCTGAATCATCCCAGTCCACTGCCTTCCTCCTCATATCATCATCTCACACATCCCTCGGTTCTGTCTCCTTGCATCCAACCCTGGTACCTCAAAAATGAAAGTTTCCAAGAGACTGCTCAGCCCTTGGAGAGCGCTCCCTCCATCCAACACATCTCACAGAATCACAGCCACAGGATATTCTGAGTTGGAATCATCGAGTCCAGCTCTTAAGTGAATGGGAATTGAACCCATGGCCTTGGTGTTATTAGCAACATGCTCCAACAATATTTGCTCATGATTCCATTTTCCATCACCCTTGGAGAGCTGTGTGTTTTACACACAATCCTTTCAAGAGGCAGTGGGATCCCAGTGGGGACTGTTGCTGTGCAGCACTGGTCAAAGAGTGCTCAGGCAATGCATGAAATGGACTCTGGGAAGCTCAGCCCACAGGAGAGAGCTGAATGAAGATGCCACTACATCTAATGCAGATGCTCTATTCTCTGACTTGTTTCTTGCTAGTTTGTATGAACAACACTTCATTAAAATAACTTGTGTTGCCACTGGCTCATAGGTCAACCACCTCGAGTTTTCACAGCACTGTCCTGACAAGACTGTCACAAGGGTGATAATTAGTTGGTGTGCCTGGAGACCATCACAAATTTATTACAATAACCTGGGCTTTTCTCCTCCTAATTTTGCAGGAGGTCTCATCTTTTAGCATTTACTTCATACATTATTTTAAAACAAAATGGAGGAAATCTAATTTTCACACAGGTTCAGGTACTTTAAATCTGGCAGCTCCTTCTTGTACAGAATGACTTTTGCTCTTTCTCCATGCAACTAAAATTCTCTTCATTTTGCAGACTGGCTGCCACAAGCTCCTAACCTTCAGTTTTGATAAAGGTTCTTTATCCCGGTTCCAAAATCTCTTTTATAGGTCATCTTTCCAGCTTATCATCCTGAGTATCTCTTTCCCACTTTGTTTCTTTCTGCTGCCTCTCCATCTTCTGCTGCATTAAACACCCCCACCTTTTCTTTCCTTTTAAAACTCCTAATTACATAAATCTTTGCACTTCCCAAGTTCTGTGGTGCCACCAACCCCTGCCTCTAATTAGTGTTTCCAGGTCTTCAGTTGAATTTTCCTTAAAATGTCTTTATACTTTCTCCCCTAACTCCTGGAAGCAGGGCTTTAAACAAACACAAAGCCTCTCTTTCATCTTTCTCAAAATCACATATTGCCTGGGAGTTATACTCCATAGTGGCCAATTTGCTGTTTCTTGTGCTTCTGACTCATTTTGCAGATGATGGGTACTGCCATCCTTCAACTGTCACATTTACTGTGGCCAGCGTCCATTGGAAATTTTGACTGCAACACTTTTGTGTAGAGATCATACCTGCATTACCTGCAGAGACATCGCTTCTGTGTGGCTCCTTATCATTACATAAGCCCCATAAATGGCAACCAGAGCTTTACTGCTACTGCACCGTAAGAAAAACCTGGACTGAGAGATCAGGAGCACTCATTTGTGCTGACTCTGTGAAGGCCAACCATCTTGCAAGCTGGTAGTGAAGGACAGTATTCAGTTGTGAATTGGCACTTAATTTGTGCAGTGCTTTGTTACCACAGTGATAGGAACTAAATAAAACTATAAGATACAGGTTCTGAAACCTTCCCTCAGCAGACTGCCATGTGGGCTGGACTGTTTTTAACTGCCTTAGGTGTTGATTTTGGGATAGAACTGAGCAGAAAGAACAAGCAATGTTTTCCTGCATGCCTGAAGTCCATCCAGATTTTCATGTTAAGAGGGCAGATCTCCATTTTGACAAAGAAACCTTTTGTGTACAATACTTGCAAGTATTTTGTATTATTTTTGAGGGAGAGTTTCTCTCTCCACAGAGAGATAACATTCCCATTATGCTCTGTCCCATAGATTCAAGCAGTCCAAAAGGGCACAGAGAAATATTAGTAAATGGAGTTCAGCTGCTTCTATAGCATGTGTCTGTAATAGTCATTGCAAATGACTTTACTAATTAAGAAATGGGGAAAAAAATCCAAAAGCAGAGCAAGAAAAAGTTAGGATATCTTAGAAATAAAGTAGGGTAAATATTTCAAGCTTGTTTCTAAGAGATATCAGTATACGGATTTTTAATTTTGCAGGTAGTGCTTAAATATTCACACCTAGAATCAACATAGTCTTTGTGTGCCTGTGTGTTTTCAAAATCATGGGTTACCTACAAGAGGACCCTCACCCATGAGACATTTCCCCTGCTGTGAATGCCAGTTATCATATTTTCCCAGCCCAAATCAGTTGGGCTTTTTATGTGTAGAGGCACAGACCTCTGAGTTGCACAAATAATGCTACAGTGCTGATGACATTTTGCTGTGAAGAAAACTTGTGCTGTCACAGTAAACACTTTTTATTCAATGCTTGTGATAAAATGACATGATGCACACATGTTTTTTTAGTGCATCTAAGTGGATCAACCTCAGCCCTTCTGCTGTTTCATTTTGCATAATTTTCATCATGAGTATTTGCTGAATATTTAGGTGACTTCAAAACATTTGTATCTAAAATCACAATGGCTGGGGCCATTGCATATTAAATCCCATTTTCCCTTTTACTAGACTTTTATCAAGATAGCATAAGAAAATGAGCTCACTAAAAGGTGTTTCCACTTATTTCACATGAACAACATTCAGTATCAATGCTATGTTGCTAGGTAGCCAGGTGATTTTAAGCTGGAAAGCACTTCAGCCCATTCCTGCAAACCTAGCATACCTACACTTGCCCAGCAGAATCTCTGAGATGACACCTTTTATACAGAAGCATATATTATAAAAGACTTAAGTTCATAATAATAATGCTACTTTGTTAGTTGAAGTATGTAGGTTTCTGATACATTGTCATTTAAGTTTTTTGTTTTTTTTTTTTTTAATTTCTTTTTTTTCTTTTTTATTTTTTCTGCACACTGCATCCTCAGTGGGATTTTTCTACATCTGTGTGTACTAGGTCTGGCTGGGATGAGTTAATTCTCTTCATGGCAGCTTGCACGATGCTGTCTTTTGGATTTGTGACCAAAACAATGCTGCTATATAGACTCTATTTATTTATCTTTGTACAGCATCAAGGCTGCCTCTGTTTCTCCTGCTACCCAACCAGTGAATAGATATGGGGTGCACAAGAGGTTGGGAGGGGATACAAGTAGATACAACCCAAACTGTCCAAAGCAATATTCCATGCCATATAACAATATGTTCAGCAATGCAGTGGAGAAGAGTGCTGTTTAGGTAAGCCAGTTGTCTTTTGCCTCAGGAACAGGCTGGGCATCACTCTGTCTGGGGGAGGTGGCAAGGGATTGCCTTTGCATCACTTATCTTTTGTTTTCTTTCTTATTCCACTTCTTTGCTTATAAAATTATCAACCCATGAGTTTTCTTGTGTTTGCTCTTATTTTTCCGTTCTGTGGATGTGCAGTGCTCAGCTGCCTACGGGGGGTTAACCCACAGCTTTGTGTGATGGCCAAGCCAAAAAGAATCCATACCTTCCTGGGAAATTAACTGCTCACAAACACCACAAGGAAACTGCCTAACTGCCTCCTCAACTACAAGCATCAAGGTTAAAGATGTTGTGTTTCACTTGCAGCCATTTAACCCCTCATGTAATGGTGTAAAGTAAGAATGAAACAGAAAACAAGTGACCCCGTATGTTAATACACGAAATAAAGTGACCACGAGGGGGTACTAGAGGTGTAAAACCATGGATGGCTCCGCAGGTCACCTCGAATCAGCAGCTGGCTATAAGGTAGCAGGAAAAACACTTTCTTCCTGTTGTGCCTTTGGAACCATGTGTGTGAACCTTAACTCATCCCTTCTTACCCCACAGAGCAGGCTTTGGCAATAGCAGCCAGGCTGGAGAGGCAGTACCTGGGCCTATGTGCCCTCCATTAATCAGCAGGGGTGCATGGAATATCAACAAGGGGAAAATTTCCACGGGTGCATAAGAACTGGGATTTAATGGCAATCACCAATAAGGCAACATAAAATATATCAGCTCTGAGAACTTTTTGTGGGAACAAGTTATGATGTGGTTGCAGATTACACGTGTACTGTTCTGCTATTGCCAAAGTTTAATTTTTATCACTAATACATTTTGCTAGCAGAGCTTAAAGGTCATGTCCCTAAGGATATGACACCATTTGTGTTAGCAGAGCCTGGCTTTCTCTTCAGATAATAGTCATCTTGGACTGAGTATTATTAGAGGACAAGTGAAAGTGAGATTGGGGGAGGGGGGAAGAGGAGGGGGTGCATTATGTGACTGTACATCCATCTTCATCACTGGAGGGTCACAAAAGGACTGCTGTGTGTTAACAAGCAACACAGCTCTGAGCACTCAGGTCCCAGACGCTGCAGCAGAGAGATCTTTTCAAGGTGAGCAGACTGGCCTAATGCAGAATGTCTCCAGCCAGGGAGATGTATGAAAATCTACTTGATACTGGCAGCAGAAGGCCTGACAAGACAGCGCTCTCCCCAGAGAAGTTACACTGACTGTTTCATCTCCCTAGAGAGCTTTACTGCCTTCCTCCAACAGACCACTTCATGCAAGGTCTTACTCTGCCCACATAACACTCCAAATCAACAGCATTAACTTCCTCTTTCACAAACACACACTGCTTGTTTATGTGCTCCTAAGGTTTCTGAAATTCAAACACCAGGAATGTAACTTAAGTACACTTAGGGCCTTTCAAGAGCCCCTAAGAAGTGTTACAGGGTCGGGGGTGGGGGGACACACAACAAACACTGGGGTTTAGAGAGAGCTCAGACCACATAAAATTACCCCATAAAATCAACAGCAAGTGCCCTGAAATCTGGAGAGGGCACAGATCTGTGTTACACCCCGAGCCACCATCTGCACCATGTACCACGGATTTATTTTTCTGTCGTTTCATCTTACCCTGCAAGTAATGAATAGCGCAGCCGTGGCTGCTCCATCTGCGGCAAGGAGACTGCTGGCACACCCTGTGCTCCAGACCCATGACCACACTGCTTGTAGCTCCAAACAATATGTTCTTTTACACAATAATGAGCAAACTGCCAGCCCTGCTCTCTCCCCTTCTTCGGAAATAACCCACACCTCAGCGTGAAACACTGAAATGATGGGGCTCCTGGCTTGCATGATACACTGAGGTGAATGTTTCCCTGTTGTCCAACTTGCAAGTGATATCTTGGCAACTATTTTTCCTGCACTTGATAATACTTACATTTGCAGAGTGATTCAGCATGACTCAGTGTCAGCAGCAGAGGCCAGGATTTGTAGTGAATCCTTACCAAAGCCAGGAAAGGAGATGCTTGGGTCATAAAGTAACTGCAAGCAGTTTTTATTTAGGATGTTTCTTTGGAGAGTTGATATAAGAAAAGGTGATGTAAATAATGTGCCTGGCTTTTTATAAAACAGATGCCCCATTAAATGCAAACATGCTTTAACTTGGTAGAGGCTTGTGGAAGAAGGCAGCAAACAACATCATTTTGCATGTTTTTCACGCTAATTTTTTATGCCTCACATTGAAAGACTTAAAACAGAGCCAAAATCCTGTCCCTACAAGGAAGCAAAACATCATCACCAGAGTAGCTGCTATCTCTGTGGTTTCCTAATTGCATGTTTCTGCTTTACTGGTTTCCTGAGATGGGTGAAGGAAATACAGAGATGAGAAATAACAACCACCTGCTTATGAGCTTGATCAAAGCTACAAAAGTGATTCCACATTCCTGAATTCAATGAATTTTCAATACTACTGCTCTTGGAAACAGAAGAGGTTTGGGCTGGGGAGAGAACAAAGAAGGACTTTCACAGAACTATTTCTGTCAAATAAAGACCACGGTGGGAAGAATGACACAAATTGCAGGGTGCAGTTGGAGAATCTGTGCACAGCTGGAAGCTTGTCTGTCCTCTGGTGGAAAAAGTCTGTGTAACATCTCTGCATCCTGAGGTTGTACAATTTTCAGAAGGCAAGACCTGGGTTTCTCTCACTTGGCATCACACTGGTGTCTAATTTAGGCAAAATTTTCATTGATTTAAAAGACCCTGACATATGCTTGTAGATGATTCCCAGGCAGCTGCAAAGCCAGATGCCTCTGAGAATTTTTGGGTTGCTTGTTTCTCTGTGAAAGAAAGACTGCAGTAGCCTGGCAGAGACTTGTCCTTCACAAGTGATAAAGTGATAGTTTACTTAGAAATAAGGAGGAAAAAAGGGAATATTTTTCCAAATTCACTAGGTGCTAGGATCTAGGCTAATTCACTAGGTAAGACAGCATCTATCAATTAAACATGGTTAATTACAGGTTCCTAAGAAGCTCTCAGAAATGATATCCCTAATTGCTGAAAGCAAGTCACAGACTGAATTATATCAGTGTTAGTACAAGTCTCAGCCAACAGCAGAGCTACCTGGAGTGAATGGTGCATACAGAAAATGCAAAGGGCTCAGATGTTAAACTCTGTTTCAGCTCCTGGATCAGCATATTTTAGTTATGATGATGGCATTTTCCTCTCCACTAAGAACAGGGATAGTAATGTCAGATTCAGACAAAGATCAAACCATGAGCCATTATTAAGTACTTAAATGTAATTTTCTTGAAATTATTTAGTTAAACGTCCTTAAACACTTGTGTTCTCCCTCCCTTTTTTCTTCTAGTGCCTTTGTCTGTTTCTTCTTAATTTTTATTTATCCTCCTTTTCCTTGTACTGGTCTCTGCAAGGTTCCAGTTTCCACCGTATTTCAATTTCCTTCCATAACACGATATAGCCAACACTGAAAATGCCATTTTAGCTCCTGTTTCAAAGATGCTAGCAGGGTCAAGAGGATTCACACTTCCAAAAACCTTTTTATCAAACTGTCTGTACATTCAGGTGTTATGCGTAAGACATTTTATCAGCACTACTGTACTGCTATACGGCAGGACAAGTTCCCATTATCTTGTATGCCACAAGAGATACATGCATATTCTACATATAGTAGATTAAAATAGAGAATTGCAATCGATTTCCACCTCAAGATGCTGCATACTGTCCATCCTCGTTGCATTATAATAGAAAGGCTCAATCCCAATCCGAGAGCACAGAGCTGCAGATGGCTTGAACCCAACTCACCTAAACATTTGTCTAGACAAATGTACTCCTGAAACTGAGCTTAGATACCACCTAATCCCAGTAAATTGTGTTAGGTGGCCTCATTAAAACTCAAGTTCATTTTAACCAGAAAACATGCATTAAAATACAAATTGAGCCACAAAGACCTGGACTTTAGAATCTTACCTAACATATTGCTCTCCAAAAGTACCTGCTTTAGACTAGACATGACCACCCGTTTTTATGGGTTAAACTGATTTATTTTTTCAGTAATGTTGCTTCAATTGAGTTAACAAGCTCAAAAGCTCCCAACATTCATTAAGTTGCAGGCTAAGGCACTTGAAGGCACATTATCTGGCTGTGCCTGGAGACGCGCATGGAGAGGACCCCAAGCTTCAACCTGACGGGCCGGGTGCTCTCGGCGGGTAGGTGCCCTTTCCCCCCGTGCCCCAGCAGCAGCGGGGTCAGCGTCCCCCACCCGCCGCCCGCTCCTTCCACCGCCAGACCCTCGGTCAGCGCCGGCCCCGCCTGCCCGGGGGCACGGCAGCGCGTCCCGAGACCGCGAAGCAGCAGCGGGGGCGCGGACAGCCCCGGGCGGACACGGTGTCCCCGCTGCCCCGCCGAACGCCACCGCAAGGGCCCTCTGCGCCGCCGCCGCCCCGAGCGCTCCCGACGGGAATCGCCGCACCGCTCCCCGCGCCCGGGACGCGCCGCAGACAGCGCGCATCTCTCGGCCCGGCCCCGGCGCTCCCCGCCTGCCCCCCTCACGCCCCCGCCGCCGCCGCCCTTCCTCCCCGGGCTCCCCGGCCCGCCCAGGCTCCTCCTCCTCCTTTCTCTCAGCGCACCCTCCCTCCCTTCCTCACGCCCTCCCTCCCGCCGCCGGCGCCCGCAGCCCCTGGCCGGACTTTGCTTTCGCTCCTCCATCTCTCGTCGGCACTGCCGTGGCCCCCGCCCCGCCCGCCGCGTCCGGCCGTGCCGGGGCAGCCGGGCCAGGGGCGGCCCGGGGCTATGAGCCGGGCGCCGGCGGCGCGGAGGCCAGCAGCAGCGGCAGCGGCAGCGGCAGCCGCGGTGTAGGGCTCTTTCCCGGGCGGGACCAGGACCGTCCCGCGGCGCCCGGCGGCTCCTCGGGGCGCGGGGAGAGCCCCGGGGCCGCACGGGCGGTGTCTCCCCCCGGGGCCGGGGGAACGGGCTGGCGGCTGGCGGGAGGGGGGGATCGCCCCCCGATGTGTGACATGATCGACTCGCAGTCCGCCGAGAAAATCAGCAGGATGAAAAAGTTGCGGAGAACTTTATCGGAGAGCTTCGGCCGAATAGGTGAGTCCCGGGCCCGGGCCCCGACGGCTCTGCCCGGCACCCGGGGGTCCCGGCAGGGAGGGGACGGGGGGCGGTGGGCTCAGCCCTGCCAGGCTGGAAACACCCGCCACGACGCCGTCCCCGAAAAACGTTTCTTGGGAAGAAAGCTCGCGAAACCAACAACTCCGGTAGCCCCAGCAGTACTGCATGGGTCTGTGATGGAGTTAGCCCAAAATCGGCTGGGAAGAACAAACTGTAAATGAGAGTTAGTTCATGTGCCCCCACTGACAAAGAGAAACCTCAACAGAAAGCAGTCGGTTATTTTCATTTTGTTGCAGGTCTGCTAATTTGTTTTTGGTACGGGCTGCAGGTTGTTTTTAGTTGAGGTGTGAGATGCTGAAGCAGGTAATAGCGGCCCAGACAAAAGAAGTCTTATCTGTCATCTTCTGTGAAGCCTTGTCGCTCTGTCACTGACATAAAGCATCCCGAGGTAGCGTCATATGAATGCCACTGCCAAGCGTGTTACCTCCCGGTGCCACCACACCGTGTTTGGTTTTGACACCAGTTTATTTTGCAGTTGAATTTGTTATTGAGAACAATGCCGAAGAGTTCTGGTCTGCTTGGACTGATGTTTCTCTTAGCCTTTGGCACACTATGTTGCTTAATTCACTGTTTAAAGCATTAATTCCCACTGACATCATCAACACGCAGCTGAGCAGGGAGAGAAGGCACCTCAGAGGAGGTGTGAAGTATCCCCGACTTGGTGGGACAGAGCAGCTGGAGGAAGTGCTGTAACACACGAGAGCAGATGCAGCATCCCTGTGCTTGCAGACCTTCTGTGTGGGTCCTTCCGCAGTCCTTACCCATGCATTGTCCATTTGGGAGGTCTTCCCTTACAGCCAGTCTGGCTGGCAGAGTGGGTCAGCTTGCAGAGCTGCTTTGTCCCAGTGAGAGGATGTGAAGTGCCTGTGCCGCAGCCAGGAGCTGTGGCCTTTGGTTCTCCCCCAGTAACCCTACCTAGGATCTGTGCCGGAACACTTGGGCATTTTAACTTTTTAACGTGCTGTGTATGCATTCGAGCACTGCAAGCTTTTAAGAGGATGATTGTCTTTGAAATCAGGTATTTTTATTGTCCTACTCCAGGATGAAAAAGACTGAGAAAAGCTTATTCTTACTTGTAAACCAGAGAGTTTCAAGGGGAAATGCAAAGTTACAGTTGTAAAGCAAATATCAAGTCACTGTTACAAATCTTTCTGTCTCCATATGAAAACAGCTTTCACCTATCATCAGTCTTAAACTTGTAAAATGCATTTAACTTTCTTTGATTAGAAGGAAAAAAAATGAAGCAGTCAGGTGTTTGGTCTCTTATATGTCTCTGTGCATGTATAAACACAGAGAGACACTCTTCCACAGAATTGTGAAAGGGTTTTACTAATGGTGGATGTCATTAACAAAGAAAATGTTTTGAACGAGGATGCTGCTTTATTGTAACAGTGACAGTCCTGTTAATGCCTTTTAGGGATTTAGGCCCCTCTGGCTGGTAATTTCTGCATGTTTTATTTGGCTCGGTTGGGTGATCATCTCTTCTTGTCATTTTGCACAAATTAAACAAGCTTTTAGTTTCCTTGGGAGCTCTGGCCTGGTTTTAGATACACGGATATTTATATATAAAGCTCCTCCAGTTGTGTGTGTGTATGCACAGAAGTGTAGGAGTGGGGTCTGGTATGCAGTTGGTTTGTTTGTTTGCTGGTGGTTGTTTTGTGATTAAAATACAGCTGCTGACAGCAAGTTTGTTCCATCTTCAGATGCTCAAATATATTGATCATCATTCTGGTAACTGCACTTTGAGCAAAAAAACTTCTAATTTATCTGTGTGAGGTTTGAAGATAGTCCACTCCCTGATACTAGAGGCACAGATAAGCCCAAGCAAATAAATTCTAAACTTGCATACCAGGAAATCCTTGGTTAAAACATGTGCTGCACTTAACTCTTATATTGACATGAAGGGGAGAAAACAAAAAACCTCATTGGAAAAACACTTTCTGGATATTTGACATTTGGGTTTTAAAGCTCTTTTTGTAGGTGCTGGTTGCTTGGTATGGTTAGCAGATTACATTAAATATGTATTTAATTTGTAACTTTTTTCAGTCATCTGTTCAGTTGTGATTTGCCATGAATAATAAATTCCTGACAGTGGTAAAGGCCAGGTTGGATGGGGCTTTGAGCAACTTGATCTAGTGGAAGTGTCCCTGCCCATAACACGGGAGCTGGGATGATCTTTAAGGTCTCCTCCAACTCAAACCATTCTGTGATTCTATAAAAGAGTGATGATATATTAACTTTTTCTGTTCTGCTTCAATGTCTTGTGTTTTTGCAGGTTTAAGTACAGAACATAGTATCATGAGCATAGTCATGTAAATGATGTGAGAGTACTATGGTGTTTGAATCAAATAATTAGTGAGTCAAACCTTCATGTGTTGCAGTAGGAAAGATCCGATGATCATGCATGAAATGATAAAGCACTGTTACACCTTCGCCCAGTGTTGGCAGTAAGTATTCTGTCAACTAAATGCAATTCTTCCAAACTTTAGTACCAGATTTAGATACCCAAGTTTATGTTAGCCTTTTGGATAGGAGTGATGGAAATGTATCCTGATTGCCGTTGGCAGTGAGATTTTTTTTTTTTTTTGTTAGAGCTTGCAGGTTAACACTCAATAGACTGCATTTCAGACCCACTTCTCCCCACGAAGTAATCCTCTCAATTTGAGAAATTGTAGCTGCAATTAATTTATGAGTTTTTTTTTTTTTTTTACAGTGCACTCAAGTATGTTAGGTAACATTTGTAGCTATTTCCCCACCATTTCCAGACAGTGTAGTTGTTCCTGAGGCACAGCAGAGGCCCAAAGGGTACTAACAGCAGCCTCAGGAAGATGACCCATTTTCTTAACTGTGAACTGATGCTTTGCATCCACCAGCTTTCCTGGAACAGGGTGATGAAGATCTGGCTCATCAAACAAAACTGGGCTCGGTCCTGTAACTCTTAGAGTACCTAATATTTAAAATGCTTATTTTGCTGAGTTGAAAATTGTGATGTGTGAAATTGCCCACTCAGTGAGCCTTTTCCTGAGCATTCACTTTGTTCCATTATGTGCAAATCTGGCAGAGGATGATACAGTGCTGTGGTGTGCTGGGGGAAATGTGTGTGGTCTGTGGTGCTACAGGGTGGCTCTTTGCTACAGAAATTGTATGCTTCCAGTTCTAGAGAAATGAACTATCTTTGTAGCTTAGGTACCCTTTCTCCTGGTAGAAATTTTCTGGTGTTTCTAGGTGTGTCCCTTGTAAAAGTTATCTTATCATAAAGAACTTCTATTGCTAAGAATCTGAAAAAATAGACATAATTCTTTTCATTCATAAGTTTCTGCCAGCCTGTTCATTTTTATATGAACATCCATATTAGTTTAAAAAATTTGGTTTCCTTGCTTAGAGACTGTGTTGACCATACAAATGAACACATCATAACTATATGTTAAGCAACTTTTAGAGATTCAGTTGACTCACTGTTTAATTTAGCATTTAAACCTTTATTAGGTTTGGTTCTTAGTTTTGCCCTTTGATAATTATGTAATTAAATTATTAGTGAATAATTTAATAAAAGCAATAGTCATCTCTTAATCATGTGAAGAGTTCTTAGCTATGCATTTGTTGAAGCTCATATAGTACCAGAATCACATTTAAGATCACTTCAGCTCATTTAACTCCTGTTTTCTTACGAGTTTCTTTAGTCAAAAACGAACACCGGGTTACAAAGAAAGGAAGGAGGAAAGGAAGAAAGAAAGAAAGAAAGAGAGAAAACATTGCTGAGATTTATCACAGTGTGCTGAAAGCAACTGGCCTTTCTGAGCATCCCTGGGCTTTGTTACTAGCTCCTCACTGATACAAAGGTTATCTCCACTAATCTTCTCTGATGTACATCCACATAGCTCACATACCTGAGATAATGAGAAGTTCATTTGTAAACAGTTTATTTTTTTCTTAAGTTCAGCAGAACTTTTTTTTAACAGTTTAAAAAGCAAAAGATTGCATCAAGGAGGAAAAGGTATTTTTAATATAGTTTGTTCTATAAAATATGCTGCTTTGGTGTCTTCTTTGGGAGATCCTATGTAGTGAATTGGTTGAGACTGATATTATTATTAAACAGAATCTCATTAAATGGGTGGCCAGAACGCTCATACTCTGTCTGTGATTCTTAAAAGCCCTCATTTAGTCAAAGGTAGAAGCTAAAGACAAGCCAAATATATGCAATGGACCACAGATTCCCATTTCTGCTTGTTCTGTTACACTGTGAATTTCGTTTAGCTATCTGTTTGGCTATTCCTGTAGTATTCTGGTCATGTGAAAATCTTGTGTTTTGGTAAGGGAGAAAAGCTTGTCAGCACAGCTTAAGGTGTGTAATTTACTAATTTATAGCTTGTATGTCATTGTGACCTGAATGGTAATTGGGAATATTAGAAGCATGTTCTGAAAAAGTGTTCCACAGACTGGGGGTTCTCTCTCTCTCTCTTTCCTTCTCTTTCCTGACTCATAGCTCTGAGTACTTGGGATTGGCAGTCTGAAAATGTTTTGATCATCCTTCAAAACCATAAAAATATATTTAACTATCAAAATGTGCAATGTGTGCCTCAGATCTCCACAGCAAAATACCAGGGTTTTTTTCATTGTTTTTATCACTGAGCATGACATCTAGAAGAGTAAAGCAGTGATCTTCAAAGGTTTCAGGGAAGCCATGTTTCATGTCCTAAAGAAATGGGGCTTCAAAAGGAAAGGAAGGCTGGACACTCCCTGCTTTTCCATACAAAGATAACTGGGAATTGTGCCTTGCTGCCTATGGTGGAGATTCTGGAGGTTCACACCGTTTGCACAGGTGGTCCTGCCTCTGTACCATTTCTGATACCACTTCTACAGTTTTGGCATTGCTTTTGTTTTGTTTGTTTCTTGTGTGTTTTTTTTTTTTTTTTTTTGTTTTTTTTTTTTTTTTTTTTTTTGTTTTTTATTTTTACTGTGGGTTTTTTGTTTTTTTTCTTTTTTTTTGTTTGCTTGTTTTGGGGGTTTTCAGGTTTTTTTGTTTTGTTTTGTTTTGATGGGATTTTTTTCTGGTTGTTTTTTGTTTTTGAAGCTGGTAACACAGTTGCTTCTGAAGACAAAATTTGGAAGATGTTTAGAAGTTACTAGTGCTTTGAAGGCAGAAGGAGCATCTAAAAGAGAAAAAGAACAACTGGAGTCTAGATCCTCAGCCATGCTAGGTGCTTAAATATTTATCTCCTGCAGAAATATGCAGGAGTGTAAGAAACATTATGCCGCTTAAATTATGAGGAGGGACACTTCTGGTGCAGCACTGCATGAGCTGCATGGTTGCTCAGATGACGTCCCTCAAACTGAAAACCTTTGTGGTTTAAACTGAAAAGAACGAGTGCAATCACCAATGCAATGATTAATCTAATTTTAGCTCTTCAAGAGAGGGAAACAAAGAGCACCTTCAGGTCATGGCGTGCAGCACACGGAGTGCAGTCCCTCGTGGGTCTGGTTGAGAAAAAGAACCAGTCTCGTACCTTTCGACTGGCACAGTTCAGTGCAGATTTGGAGAAATCAATTTTCTTCGTATTTCAATGAAGAAGTCCAGTATGCTAAAGGAAAACTTTCCATCAGCTTAATCTTTGCTACAACTGCAGAACTAGTTATGTCTTCATTTTCTTACCAGTTCACATGTTTTCTGAACTGTTTTTCTCATATGTTTGTTGATTAATTACTTGTTAACAGTGTAAGAAAGAAATCTCTTCTGCTTTAGTGCAAGTCATACTAAAAATTACAAAAAGAAAAGAAAAAGGCATGTTACAGTGCGTACTATTTCATAAAGAGTTAGTACTTGAAAAACTGAATACATGGTTAGGTGTTTGTCATACTTTTAATTTTTGAAGTTCAGTCAAGTTCTCTATAAAAGGTTTTCACACTCACTAGAAATTAAAACAAAAACCCAAACCCACCCTTACAAACTCTTATTTTCTTTAACCTGAGAGGATTTTTTCATAAATATGTAAATTTACTTTTTTAGAAGCTCCCTGTGCTGCTCTACATTCCATTTACAGATTCAGATTTTGAGTATAAAATTGTTATTCACGCCAGCTTATTCTTTCCTATTATAACAGGAAAATGATGCCCTGGTTTTTTTTTGTTTTTTTTTTTTTTTTCTAGCGGTTTGTGTTCATTGAAATGCAGTACAGATAATAATTTCTTTTTTCTTTTTATTTTAAAGCCTTGAAGAAGGAAGATAGCAGCTTTGATGAGGTAGGTTAAATGTCTTTGAACCTTACATAGTCCAGGTATGCCTTTAGTATTTCTCACTGATGCTAGAAGAAACCCACAGATAGTAGTGTTATGATGTGCATGTGAATTAATACATGCATATTATGTATTTTCATTTTCTGAATAACTACCAGAACAATGTGTTAGTCAAAGGGTCTGCATGGAACAGTTAGAGGTTTTTTTTAAATGCAATACGTCTGGATGCTTTAAGAAAAGTGGCCATTTAAAACTGTTCAATGCTGAGAAATGTTGCATGCAGGGAAAATACTTTATAGAACTTTGCCTGTGATAATTCCTATAACTTTAGGCCTGTACTGTAACAGGCAGGGGCAAAACAGCACTCCTGAGAGAATACCTTACGTAAAGTGCTGCTGCACTGGCTTCTTGCTGAATATGTCAACTGAGAGAGATGCTTATTATTAAATTAAAAAGAAACCCAACCCAAGAGCACAAAACCAACATCTAGTCTATTGGTAAAGCTGATATTTGATTATTCAGTCTAACCAGTTTGGGGTCTTGACCTATCTGTGATGTGATTTGCAAGTTAACTTGTAAAATATGCTGCTCACAATTTGTGCTTGAGAGTTCCAGGTCAGTGCAAGTCATGCCACAGAGCAACTTTCTGCAGGAAGAGGTGTAGGCCTTGCTGTGATGACTGGTCATATTGTAGTCAATGCTTGCCTTGTACTTTCCTCTGCCACCATAGCTGGAAGCAAATGGAAGTATTTTCATGTGTTGATGTTATGCTTCTGGCATTTCTTCTTCATTGCCTGCTGTAAGCTTAAATTCTTGGCTTAATAGAGTGAGATAGCTGTTGTGTAATGCCAGATTCTAGAATAAATAAATGATGATGTAATGTCCTGGATTCTGGATCAAATTAGACTCCATCTCTTTCTAAACAGATCACACTGATGCTCAAATACAGCAGTAACAATATAAATGTTTCATGATTTTCTGACATGCATTGCAAAAGCTGTAACTCACCTCGACCCCTCTCAGGTCTGCAGTGAAGGGTCATGGGTTTGGGCTGTCTTTTCAGGAACTCTGTTGCATCATGCAGTGGTCTTGACTACTTGGTCCTGACTATTTTATTTCTCTTGTAACACTCATGGAACTTGATTCCACCCTAGGAGTTACACCTGTACAAATACATGCAGATACGTGCTTAGTAAACTCTGAATCCTTGTTTTACAAATCTGTTCTGGTTCTGTTCAGTATTTTCTTCTGAAGGCTGCAGTGGTATATCTGTGCTATAACCTACTCAGTAAGTAGCAATACCTCATATTAAATTTGATTCAGAATTTAAAAGGATCTATTAAAAAGCATTGTCATATGAAGATGGAAGTTCTGTCCCCTTCCCTTCCCAGGATTGTTTATCTGCAGGTTGCATTTATTTTCTTTAAACCTGGTTTTCTACTTTAACAGGAGACAACTTGAGCAAATTTTTATTTAAATTCAAGGGGCTTGGGGGAGAAATAATCTTTCAAATAATGTTTTTAATGGAATCTGACAGATTGTTGCAATGAGGTACTGCAAAGGCAGTAAGGGACACCTAGTGGGAAGGATACACAAAAGAATTTTCTTCCATTTGCTGTAAATATGGAAGAGCTTGATGTGACATTTGCATCAACTGGTTCCATAGTTTTAGGTGTCATTTCTTAGAAGAAAGAAAAGTGTGTTGAGATTTTATGTTGTCCTTATTATCTCTTCAAATTCTACACAGTTCTTGGTGATTTTCTAGCCTAAAGTGTGAATCAGAGAATGAGCTGTACCAGGTATCACTTAATTCCTTTCTTTTCAAACATCCTTCAAATCAGAAGATGAAACAGACATTGGTAACAATAATGTACTCAATTTAATAACACCTAAGGAAGACAGTATCTGTGGACAGAGGAGTGGATGCACATATTGGTCTTAGGAGGCCATCCTGAAAAACACTAAGACCGTAGCATGATATTAAAAAAAGCAGTCTAGTCTTCTGGCTTGTATATGTAGTATTGATATAACAGGGAAACAGTTATGAAGAAAGTTAAGATGACAATAAGTGGGAATATCAGATGCTACTCTCAGATAAGGAGAAGAGAGAGGAAATAATTTTCCAAGCTGTCCAAAGCTGTCAGCTTTGGACCTCCTACTACAAGAAATGAAATAGTCAACTATTGAAACAGAAATTTCATTTAACAAGCAGTGCAATCTCCTTGTATGGTTAGTGAAAAGATGCTCTTTTATGTTGCTGACAGATGTTGTGTGTCTCTTCTCAGCCTGTGTTTCCCCTTTCCTGAAGGGAGGCTGACCTGTGAAGCAGTGCTTGAACAAGGAGCAATGAACTTGCAGAGGGACTTTATGCTCTTGACAGGTAGAGGAGGAGGACTCATGTTTTAGCCTTTCAAGCTGTGACCAGAACACCAGGAGCAGAAGCTGGCCAGCAGGGACCTGAAATCTCTGATGGAGGAGAGAAAGTGGCATGAAGAGGAAGATGACCCTTCTAAAGCTGCAAGGTCTGCATTTGCAGCTGAATAGGTTGTCAATTCATTCTGTGTGTTGTAGGTGCTACATGAGGTGCTTACTTGTTTGTCTCTCAGGAACTGAGGGGAATAAATTGAGGACTTCAGTGGTTCTTAATTCTACCTGTTTTAATTGCTTGCAGTAGCTGAAAAATGTACAACACTGCTGGAAGTTGTCTGTCTTTTGAAAAGAAACTACTAAAGATGAAGATGTCAGATGTGATAGGCAAGTGTACCATATAATTGCTTTCTGTCAGTTATGAATTGAATCTCTCCAGTAAATTAGGACCAAAAGAATCATGAGCAGTGAAGCCTGTGATTAAGTTATGTGTTAGAAAATACTTTATGTTTGTAGAATTTTTTCAGGGATCTTACTGCTGTATTTAGTCCTACCCATAAAGTGAGAGCACAACAATAGTGTGAAGGCGTAGTGTAGGATTTCTCACTTTTTAATACCTGCTCTTGTGTTGCTTTGATTAAATTTTAAATGAAAAAAACAGTTTTCTGTAAATGATGCCAACCTTTGCTTTGGTCCATGAGAACACTAAATTTATCTATTTAATGGATTTAGTGTTAGCCTACTCACCTTCCTAAGATGTTGTGACATCTTCCAGAGACTCATATGAATAAGGGAGTGGATACAGACCACTTCTTCTACAGTCTTTCATTCAAAGCAGTAATCGTGTGGTTTTGTTTTTTCCTTTTTAACCTTTAGCCTCTTCCTTTTTGTCATACTGGTCACATTGTGGGAACTGAAACATAGGCCTGTGTCAGTACGTGCTGAAATCAGTGGGAAGGTTCTCAGTGGTTTGTGGATTGGTTTCCTTGTCATGGAGTATCATGGGAGAGGGGGGCTGTTCTTGTCTGTTTTCATGTTTTTTTGAGTAAGGCACCTTCTCCTTGTGTTCTTAAATGTACCTTATCTATTCTGTGAAAATGGCAAACTGTGAACCACCCTCCCCTCCCAAAGTAGCTGCCCTGTTTTTCAAAGCAACCTAAGTTTCACACTCTGCGTGTAGGTTCTGGCACAGTTAGCATCTGTTTTGTTGTTTTAGGTGAAGCTCTGATTATCTACACTGAATATCATGATAGAAAATGAGCACCTCTGAGGAGCAGCACTACATGAAAAGAGCAGTCTGAAAACAAATAAGTGTTCTTGAGTGAACATTTTATTTATGCTTCAGTAGCTTGTCAAAGTTTAGATTAATAATTTCCAACTATGCAGGATTGCTTTGATGTGTTTGGACCACTGGAGTAACAAGTCCACTCTGCCGTATAATGATGGAACAAATTTATTTTTCATTACAAGGTGATCAAGGCCAATATCAAGTGGCTGAATTGTAGCATATTTGTTGGAATAACAGCCAGTGTTGATGTTGTGACTAAACTCATCTCAAGGCTGGTGGTAACCTACTCCTTTGGTTAGCTGCTTGCTATTATGATTTATTTCTAAATGATTGTCAGCAGTTGCAAGCTGTTGGTTCTTGTCCTTCTGTTGATGGTTTCTCTGAGCACTTAAATAATGTTTACACACAAAATAAATTAATATCAATGTCACAATGAAATCAAAAGAAAATGTCACAATGAAATCAAAAGAAAATAATCGTCAGACTCAAAATAAACATGAATTTTGTTGATTAATGCTTCTTATAGTGAGTTTTATTGCTATTGTTTAGCTGTATTTTAACGTTAATTTTTACTGCTATCAAGAGCATTTTTTTAAGGCCATCTTTCTTAGGAAATTGGGGTACTGTGATTGTGCCTGCTGCATTTGTAATGCTGTCTGACTTCACCCAGTAACTTTGAAGCTGGCTGACACTAGATGCCTAGATGCTTGGTGGAAAAGCATGTGAGCTGGCTGAGGGGTAGAGATAAGAATCTCCTCTGATGGAAAAGCTGAAATGCAAGTTCTTGTGAGCATATGAGAATGCAGTTGGAGGTGTTATGAATACTCTGACTTCAGCAAAATCCTTAATACTCATCTACTCCGTACTACATTTAGAGTCTCCAAATCTGAGGAAGCCAAATTTTATTTATTTCATTCATGGAACAACTTCTGTGTGTTTGAAGTGGAAGTGTGTGAAAGGGGAGGGAGCTCTGCCAAGTTACTTCTTGATGCTGTAATGTGCTTGCTCTCACAGTCTCTCTCACCCCAAATAAAAAGGCTACTCCCTCTGTGGGATGTTGGCATGAAAAATGTCTTGGTTTAAAGGACACCCATCTCTGAACCAGAACTTTTGCACAGAGATTATTTTGACTTTGAACAGTTAAAGGAAAGGGTGTAGTTGGAAAAAAATAAAGCTTTGTAAAGCATGAACAAGAGGTATTTGAATGCCATAATGCAGGTGGCACATAATAAACTAAATAACTTTTCTGCATTTTTTTACTGTTTTATTTCTAGTAAGTAGCTTGAGAGAGAAGTACATGTATGACAAAAAGATAAAAACCCTTAAAATTGAATTTGGAAAAAAAATGCCAGAAATGTAGGTGTCAGAGCATTTTCTAAATAATACCAGGGAACTGGGTCAGAAAAACTTCATCTGGTAGTTAGGTTACTTTGCCAAATGTGTACAAAGGTGGTTCAAGTGTCTGGAAAAATGTGTCTGTTCAGATGTATTATCACAGAGCAAATGAAAGGAAACATAATTCCAGGCAGAAGACAACTCAGTATTGGAAGTTGCTACTTTTGAAATGTTACTTGATGCACGACACAGGCAAATATTTTTTTTGGTGACAAGAAGGAGGTAAAAGCTTGATAGTGTAATCTGATACCTCCTACAGGAGGACCACCCTCTTGGGTTAGAAAGGTCTTTGTGTGCCTGATAAAGATCTTTCCAGACTGCCACCTTTGGGAGGGAAGATGGGTGGGGATGATGTTGTCTCCTGAGCCTGTACATGACAGAGATTTCCCAGGAGATGGTTTTGTTCCTATTGCTCCTAATTCTATGTCTTCTTTTCCCCAGTACTGTTCTCTTACACTTCTGAGGATCTGGTGTTGGTCCAGTGGTTCCCCAGCAGCAGATGGCTTAGACATCAGCTTGACCAACAGATTTACTGGTCTCTGCATCTCTCTGAGGCCATTCCAACAAAATATGAATACAAATTGTGTCCTATCTCTTAGGACTACTGTGTGATGCTAATGTGTGCATCTGTAACAGAATAGTGCCAGCATTTCAGGTCTTAGAAAGTTGTTCTCATCTGCTTTAAGGGAAAGATTGTTTTCCCTAGATTGATAATATTATTAGCAATTGTGTTTTGGGTGAGTCTGAGAATGAAGGACATGAATGGAAGAGAGCAAATACTGCCATTCTGCTAAAGCTTCCTATTGCATCAGCTGTGGGACAGATGTGCCTTCTGTGGGACAGAAGGCACATTGTTCTGTAAAAACCCTAGTTTGTGAAACTCCTGGTGGCTTAAAAAAGCCCAACTCTTGGACAGCCTTGCACAATTACTCAGAGAATTTCTAATATTTATTAGAATAATATGGTGATCAGGGATTCCTGTCATTTCCCTGTGCTATATTGCACATGGAAATAAATCAGGTTCTGGAAGATGTGAGACACTTCTGAAACAGATCTAGGTGACCACAGTGCAAGCTGGTAAGTAACTGAGAAGTGGCAGGAAAGCCACCAAGAAAAACTGACTATGAAATAGCTGCTTTCTTTTGCCAGTTCAAGGCTTTGAAGCAAAACCTGAGACCATGTGGAAGGTTTTGAGATACACTTGGCAGTGACTCTACCCGTTCAGTACAGGAATCGTTCTTAATGTTGGGGGATAGGCTTTGCCTTTAGGAGATGAAAGTCCTCTTTTGTAGCTGAGGAAGAGCCTTAATCTTGGCACATCCCTTAAATCTGTGGAGTGACAGTGGTTTCAATTTTTGCCTCAGATATGTTCTGTTGTGTGTTCTGCTGCCTGGTGTGTTTGGTGAGAGTGCATCCTTGTAGAAAATGTGTAGTGTTTTCATGACATAAGAAAGTGGTTAAGTGTGAACCTGCTTACTCTCCCTTTTCTCTGCCTTTTCTTCTGTAGAAACTGGATAGAAGAAGGATTCTTGTGAGTAGTTAATATGCCTGTGTCCTTTGCTTAACTTTTTTTGAAAATGGATGGAGCAAAGGAGCAGAACTTGGTCTGAATCCATGTCTGCAGCAATGACTGGTGAGGATTTGGCCAAAATGCTGACATATATAGCTCTGTTGTGATGTGCAGGCAAGTGTTTTAGCTATCAGAGAAACACTGCGAAATGAAGATGAATTTCCAGGCCTACTTCTTTCACTTGTGCATGTGTATTTTGGGATGTTTCTGCTCATCAGATGAGAGGGTGTATGCATTCCAGGAATGTGGATTCTGAATATAAGCCATTATTATTTTGATAAATATGCTTACATGTAAATCCTGCTGTTGATTTTCTTGGGACATATGGGATATAGTAATTTATTGATAGATTAAATAGAGCAACAAAGCACAATATGCTATATATGGGATCCACATCTTCTTGTTCTTGGCCTTGTGGGCAATCTCCCGACTGTGAGGCAAGAAATAAATAGGTTTGTCTTTTCCATCTACTCTGTACTTAAATATTATTGCTTTTGTTCTTTTTTTCTTCCAAGACACACTATGAACAGACATATGACTATATCTAAATCTTTTTCTCATAAAGGGATCTAAATGAAAATTATCAGTCTACATTTTAACTTTCCTGAGAAATTCTACATGTATAGTGCCTCATCTGCTGTGTGTCACAATATTGCTGACAACCATATATTTGCAGGATACTTATCCACAGTAAGCAAAGTTCTGAGTCAATTGACATATCTTAATTTTTTGGAAAGGATAAGAAAAAGGAGATTACAGGCTTGTTCAAGCAAAATGGATTTTATGTATGTAAAACAATGTCATTTTGATGATATTAAGGCTTAAAGAAATTGTTATTGGATTACACCTCTTTTTCTATATATTCTGGAATTTATCTTTTTCCCCTTCCAGGAAACTTTTCTACTTCTAAGCCAGTTGAATCAGAGTCCTGCTAGTACTTCTTATGTTCATTTCAGGTATGGAAATTCTCCTTATCAGGTTTAAAAATTCAAAATTGAATATTACAGGTTATTTAAATATGAAATATTGGCAGTAATTTAATAAGTAAAAGTAAGTGTGAATGCTGCTGAAAACAATCATAAATGATGGAAGCAGGACTCCTGAGAGAACACATAATGCATTATAACCAATTCTAGGTAACAGCTAGAATTGATTGTGTTTGGGGCTGTCTGAGGTTATTACTTCACTTGAATTAAATTTTTTGGTAGAATCCAGGTGTTCACCTTCTTAAGTTTTGAGAAATAAAAATATTACTAGCTTTGGAAAATGTTCACTGATGTGCCAACCCAAGGAAATCCAGTGGCTTAAAATATTTTTCTTATTGCCATGTGCTCAGCAGGGCTTTTCTTTGCATGTGAACTTGTTTGATAGCTCACGTATACAAAAGGTGTTCTTCCATACATATGTGTTTGAGGCATCTTCCTATTTATTTTAGGGAGGGTAAACTTCTTGTTGCCAGTGGATTATTATTGTACACAATCACACTCAGCACCATTTTTTAAAATGGATCTTTACCTTCCTTTTTCTCCACTGAGATGCACATTGAGAGTCAGGCATGGTGATCCTGAAACTGCACCTGAGGTTGGCTTCGTGCTGTTCTTGGACTTGTTTTCTGTTGTCTGTATTGAAAATTCAACACTGAAGGAATTTGTCGGAGGTCACTTGCCGTGATTAGTTAGGTGAGATATGCCCTTCAGCCTTGATATCTGGAAGACTTTTCATTATGCCAAGTATGCTGTAAGAAGTAGTGCAGAGGATGCATATTTTGGCTTATTTTTCTTAATACTGTTTCAGATTAAGAATTTTTCCTTTCTGTATTGTTAGAAGGAGAACATGTTGAAATTTGTAGAGAGCCTAATCATTAATTATTTTTATCTTTATCTCTCCATTAACAGTTATTGTTGCTTTCTGACAGAGAAACAAGATCTTCACTTGTTACTTTTTCTGGAAGTTCTATTAAGTTTTGTTGTTTTGTTTGGTGTTCTTCTTTTTTTTTGAAAACTACCTATGCACACATCTATCCCATCCCCCCATGGGACCAAAATGTCCATCCTTTTCTTTATCTTCTGTAACTGGTGGTCCTCTTATTATAACAATTTTTGGTTTCATTTTAATTATTTCCTTTTAACCAATATGGTGACAAAAGCTGCATCACAGTTCAAGTACAGTGCCTGTAGCTGTTGGTTAGCTCTTAGGCAGTGATATGCTTCTTTGATTTCCTCTTTTTGCTTTCCTGTTTGTGCCTCTTTTCCTTTATAGCTTAGTCTCAGTGTACTTATCTACATTCACTGTATGCCTTTATCCTGTTTGTCCTGTTCTTTAGCTGGTGTTGTCACCTTGTCCGTGGTGGCAAGGATGTTCTGAAGTCCTTGCCAGTTGTTGAGTCAGCTGCAGGGAAGCACAGCTCCTGTCCTGAGTGGAGTGGGCAGGGAGGGGAGGCTGCTGGAGGCTGCTGGCGCTGGCAGACACTGGCAGAAGCCACGCAAAGTGTGGGTCGGTAGCTTTCATTTATTTATTGGCCTTCTAAACAGACAGATTGATTAAATGATCTCCAACCTGCTCTCCTTTGTCGATGCCAATTACTGATGCAGTTTTACAGTTAAAATAGCAATCTGTGCTTGCTCAGAAGAAGGTTTTTTAGCTTATCCATGCGAAGAATGATGCCAGTTCCATTTGTCAAATTCATTATCATTCTTACCGTGTCCTGGCTTGTTCAGATATGGGAAGTCTCTCATGACTGCAGGTTTGCTTGATTTGGAGGGAAAGAAGTTTTTTTGTTTAAAAGAATAAAGAAAAAAGCAGTGATGATTTAGTTTAGCTCTTCATGCACAGAGAGGAACCAGATACAAACAGGATGTTTGTTAGAGGCACCTCCTGATGACCTTCGAGATGCACAGAATTCCAGAAACTAGAGGACAGCATCTGGAGAAATACTTGAGTGGCTGTTTATTTTCCCACTTGTTTAGTTAGCTATTACTCTGGTATGGCTCATTTAAATGTGATTTGTCTGGCCATCATCAAATCATGACAGAAGCTCAGAGAAGATGAAGGGACAGGCCTAATTTGCTTGCCCTTCAAAAAGATATGGTGTAGTACTTCAGGACTTTTTTCTGTTCAAATCAGTAAGAAAATGGTATTTTTATCTTTGAAAGTAAGTTTTCAGTATCTAAGCAGTTATAAGTTACACTGCATATATTTTTTATATCTTAAGAACAGGTTTTTTTCAGTGGTGTGGAGAGAATGCTTAGTCATGCATTTTATATGGACAAAGACAATAGGCTCAAACTATGTTTGTGATGCTATTCAACGACACAAAACTATGATATTCAATAAAATGTTTCTTGAAAAGTAAAAAAAAAGTTATGAAAGAAAATTCTATCATATTTGAGCAAATACTGTCATAGAACACAATAATCCTTCTCTTAAAGTTCTGTCTTATGCATTAATTTAGACAATATTCTAACTGAGATTCTCTGGTAGGTTTATTCCCAGCACAGTGAATGAATGAATGATTTCATTCACCTACAGGTGGTGCAGAAATTATGTAGACTTTTACAGTCAAAGTGATGTTTCATTTTGGTATTGTCAGTTAAGCTTCAGAGAGGACAGCAGTGTGAACCCAGTCCCCTGGGACTCAGCAGAACTCATGAATATATTTAAATTCTCACTGCTGAGGAGGTGATTTCAAGAGGCCTCTGGGGTTCAGTGGTGATGCAAGACTTCAGAGCAGATATTCTACTGTAAGTGGATCCTTATCTTGGAAGCCTATGTGAATTGGGTTTACTTTATTGTTAAGATCTGGGAGAATGCTGTGGCTATCTTCCTTGTTCAGTTTCTATTGCTTGTGAAAAATCAGAGAGAAGGCCTCTTGGAGAGGAAGGCAAAAAATGGAAAATGTAATTCTTTTTCCTTGTGCCAAAGAACATAGATGGAATATGAGATATTCAGTTGGAATATATTAGTTATAATCTAAGTTTGCTTCTTAGCCTTCTTCAAGATTTCAAATAGATAATTAATCAGGAAGAAATTGGATTAAACCGTCATCATTCACAACCTCACCATTTTGCCTCAGGATCACTCATGGTGTGTCACTAGCGGTATGAGCCACGTTGTGAGAGACAACAACATCCAGAATGAGCGCTGTGTCACTCACCACGGCCTTTAGATGGATACAGGATGGAATTTTGCCTGGAGTTCAAAAAGAGGCTCAGTCTCCAGGTTCAGACCACACTGTTTATTAAAACCTATTATGTTGGAAACTGACCAGCTTTGCAGAAAAGAACCTGGGGGTCCTGGTGGACATGAAGTTGAATGTGAGCTTGCACCATGCCCTTGCTGCACAGGTGGGTGCTGGTATCCTGGGGTGCACTGGGAGGAGTGTCGCCAACAGGTGAAGGGGAGGTGGTCCCTCCCTTCCACTCAGCACTGATGAGGCCACACCTGCTGTACAGGTAGTTCTGGGTTCCTCAGTGCAAGAGAGACATGAAGAAGAGCCACTAAAGTGATTAAGGGACTGGAGCTTCTCTTGTGATGCATGACAGAGAACTGGGACTGTTCAGCCTGGAGAAGAGAAGGTGCAGTGGGGGATCTTACCCATGCCTGAAGGGCGGATGTACGGAAGACAAAGTCAGGCTCTTCTCAGTGGTGCCACGTGACAGGACCAGAGGCAGTGGGCATGAACTGAGACAGGGAACTGAAAACCTCTGAACATCAGGAAACACATTTTTACTGTGAGTGACCTAGCAGAAAGAGAAATTTCCCATTAAGGTTGTGGAGTCACCATCTGTGGAGAAGCCATCTGGACAACCTGCCCATCCTGTGCACTGTGATTTAGGTGGCCCTGCTTGAGCAGATGGGTTGGACCAGATGACCTGCAGAGGAGCCTTCCAATCTCCACCATTCTGTGACTTGTGAACTTTTTTACAGGCTGCTTTCTTTCTGCATTTTTGGAAGCTTTTTGCATTGCTTGTGTCACATGTGATTGATTTATTTTAGTTTTTCCATGTGTGATCACCTGTAATATTCCAATTGTTTCTGTAAGGAGAAGTCATTTGCTTAATCTGTGATTCCATATGGTATATTGGAAATAACTGAGGTCCAGTACTGTAAAGACTGTAAAAGATACTGTTTCAAACCACTTGTTTATTAAAGCTTAGAAGAAATGTAATTGTGAAGGTTCTCTAGAAACATCTGTAATAAAATGTTTACCTTTAGAAACTCATTCCTATCCACTGCTCATCTGCCAAAGACACCCCTGGAATAGTCCTTCAGTTTCTTTCCCTCTCCAGATCCCAACACTTGGTACTCCAGAGCAAGCAAGACAGAGCTTATTGCTGAGGTTTGAATTTTTTTCCTCTTACAGGAATCTGTAGTTTTACCTCTTATCAAGTGTTTCCATGAGGAATTACAAAAAAAGGGGCTCTTGTTTTTATTAACATGTGTAAGATGTGTATTTAAGCTTCTCTTCTGCTTGCTCTTCCGTGAGGTCAGTTTCAAAAACAAGAGGCTCTGAGGGAATAACCTATCCATGGAAATCACCTATATTTATAAACCTTTAAAAGAACCACATGCTTCCAACAGAAATAAAGTATCTTTTGCCTAGAATCATCCCTTCCTAGCAAAGTCAGTCATTTTGAGGCTCTAGATTGATTTATCTGGAAAGAGGAAACATTTGTGCTGCCAAAAGCATTAGAGCAAAAATAACCTTTGTCAAATAAAGGGAATTCTGCAACATGTCTTGAGTATTCCCTTTGTAAAGGACACTGGAAGGGCTGAAGAGAAAAATGAAGAACTTTTTTTCTGGTTAGTAGCGGGTTACATAGTAAGGTGGGAAGGGAGATACTTCTTCTAACATGTAGTTCTTCCTCCATAAACCTAGGGGAAGGGGGAATATCCCATCCCACTTACTGCTGCTGTGTGCACTTTTTAACCTCATTTTTCACATTTACTTCTTCCTTAGATATGTTTCTAACTTTATATGGAGTTGTGTGGAGCAAATGCAGGTTAGTTGAAGCCTCTCAATTCTTGATTTGAAGTGTGGCCTTTAAGTGCTTCTTATGGTGAATTGCTCCGCTTATAGACTTGTTCCTGAAATGTTTCCAGTTCTGGAATTGGCATTAGCATTAAGAAATATCCTGTGGAAAAAAAGGCCAGGGAACCAGAGTCTAGCCAGAATTACTCATTTCATTGTACTGGCTGTCAACAGGATTCCCAGTTGTAATTTTGGCTTTAACACCTTGCGGTCTAATGCTTGATTTCTAGGAAAGGGTCTGTGAGTTGATGATAGTAGGGCTGTATGCTTAATTTGAAAAGGCTGTGTTGTACTTGTAAGTTTTTTGCTTATGCATAAAGCTGCTGTCAACATCAAAAAAGCACAGCTGAACAACCTCTACTTTTGAAAGAGTAGCATACTTTTATTTTGTTTTTCTGCCTAAGACTGGTGCATGATCATCTATTTTACTATTTTACTACTTTCTTTTTTCCAGTTTACACTTTAAGAGGTGAATTGCCTTATGTTTGCTTGCATTTTGTATTGCAATTGCTAGAATTGCTGCCATTTTGTAATAGCAGGATGAAGTGCACCTTGCAAACTGGTTCATAAAGCTCTGTCCTGAACACCAAACTTCTTCATTGGAATAGTTCAAAAGATTGTGCTCATTATGCTAAAAAATGGTACCCTTAGGGTCCTGCTTGATCAAGGTGGGGGATGCTTTAAAACTGGGCTGTAATTAAGAGTGCAGTGAAACAGATTTATTATTAAGCTTATAAGAGAAGGGAGTAAATTATGTTCACTCTAGCTGCACAGTTTTGGAAAAGAAGAATATGGATTAATAAACAATATGTCTGTAATTAATTAATGGTCCCCTGGAGATGGTTTTCTCTCAAACTAGTTAATTAGTGTGTAAATACTAAAAAATTAATCCCAAAACTCATAAACAAAAATCAGCTATGGGTTAGTGAATTGTGGACATTAAAGCAGATTTTTTTTTGCTGTTTGTTTGGTTTTGAGGTTTTTTTTTTTTTGTCTTAATGGCTGAAGTTAACAACCAAGACGAATGGAAAATGAAGTACCAATGCTGAGGTGTATTTTGACAATTCTAATTATTGTCCTGTGCTACTAAAAGCATCATAAAGCTCTCTCTAGAATTAATGTGAGCTATAAACCTATTGTGTACTCTGGATTTGAAAATGAGTATTGATTACCATTTTATTTTTTATTTCTTAGGAAGATATGGGCAGGGCCTAAATATTAGAGTCCTCAAATTCATCATTCCCTATGTTTTCTGTTATCCCTCTTTAATCTTCTGCTGTGTCTGTTATTTTTCTCCCTTTCCATATAGACTGATAAATCTCTTGAATTTGATCACAAAACCACATTTCAAAAACCTACTGTTCTGGTAACCTAGATGGGGTCAATGTTTTAAGTACCTTTTAATAAGCAGGTTACCATGTATTTCTAAGTTGGATTCATATTATTAGATACTGAACTAGATTTTAGTATTTGGTTCCTAAATTCTTAGTAAAGCTTTTGCAAAGCATGAAGTGCTCTGTGCTCTGTGTGCTGAGAGCCTCACTGGCTTGCAGGGAAATACATAAACTTGTCAAAAATGTGCGTACTTATGGAATCAAAGCCTTAATTTGTAAAATTATACTTAATAAGAAAAATGGGCACAAGGTGGTAGTTTTTCTTGTTGGAAACAATGGTTATTGCTCAGGTAAATATTAGCAGCCTTGACTGATTGCTGACAAGAAGTGCAGAAGTGATTAACATGACAATTGACAAATCATGTCATAAATTTTTTTGTCCCTTGCAGCCACAGCAGGTATATAAACTGGTCTTTCAGGTTTAGTTTAGTTCTTTTGGAAGAAAAAAAGTGTGTTACAAAAAACTTGGGAGAGAAAATCAAAATTCTTCCATACTTAAGTTTTCTTTATGAAGTCTCTATTTAATGCTGCTTCAGCCTGATACCTATTTCTTTTATATTATTAAAGTGAAGCTTTGATGCATGCATAGGTATCTCCCCCCCATCATTTTTCTTCCCCACTACTAAGTCCTTTTATGTTATGCTTTAATATGAACAGATGAATTCTTCTTTAGGCTTCTTCTAAGAAAATGAGTTTTCTAACTTATGCTGCATTTATCTTTGACTATAACTTTAAAGATTGGCTGGTTTTAAGGAAGTGTATGTTCAAGAAGTAGCAAAGGATATTAGAAATATTCATAATGGCTTTCAATCTTTTAAGGTAATAAACACAAATCTTCTTGCAAGTATAAGGGGAAATTTGGTATTTATTCTAAGGCTATACAAAGCAGTTGTATCCAAACATGAATGCAAGTACAGAATAAATTAATTTCTGTCTCTAAGACAATATATTTAAACTATGGATATCAATGTCAGGCAGGTTGGGTCTTTACTTGCTCATTGAATCCTGTCTTTATTTGTTATATCTAGTATAAACTTTACCGTCTTTACTTGCTATAAATGATTTCCCTCATGCTAACCAGAGGCATTTGGGAGAGGAAGCTAGCGCTATGTTGCTAGTGTGTTCTTTTCTAGATGGTAGACATACTGCCCTGCTCCTTCTCTGATTTTAACTTGTCACTTTGAAGGATCTGGGGAGGTGATAGCAGAGGGAGTCTAGGATGTTTCTTCCTTTGCATGCCTTTACTTAAGATGTCACTGTTTTCTTGCTCTCTCTTCAGTAATCTATCAAGGTGCCCTCTGGAGTCCTTCTTGGAAAGGCTTTGCTGGAACTGGACAACCCAAGTAGGGCAGTTGTGGGACAGCTGTGTTGTAAGGAGAAAGCAAATAGAGTAAGGATCGCTAAGCCTGGAAAAGACCACCAAGGAGAATTATGACAGATACACAAAATTATGTGTGATGTGGACAAGTTGAGTAAAAAAAGAAATAGGCAGACAGAGGGAAGGTTTCTGTGGAGAGCTCCACTGAACTGACCTCATAGCCTGATATTGCTGTCTCTGCCTTCCTGCAGTAAAGGCACTTCAGGACTGGTAAAAGCCTTGGCAGGGCTTGGGGTGGGGGTGAGTTTTTCCCCAAGATGTGGAACAGTGAAGCATGTCTGAGGACAGCAGAGCACATGTTGGAGGAGGGGACAAATGGAAAACATCTGGAGGTGACTCTCACTGGAAGGATATGTGCACTCCCTCAACAGAAACCACAGAGCTTATCTATTGAGAGACAGAGAAAGCACACTGGCTGAGTGGTTTCATCCAATATTGGCATTTTTATGTTTGGAGCTAGGGGCACATAAAAATCATAGTGGTAATGTTTCTTAGGGGTAATTTTGTTAAACAATGCTACTTTTGCTGGCAAAACTCCAGGTGTAGTCTTGGCTTTGTATTGGTTCATCTTTTACAGTTTCTGATTTATCTTACTCAAATGCCTGGCATAAATAAAAGAGAAGAAAATAATTCTTTTTGCAGAAATGAGTTGTCTTTTACAAAAGAGCTGGAGCTGCTGACAAATCCATCTCCAGCCTGGAGAGAGTAAAGAGAAGAACAGTGAAGGAAAACTGGAGTATAGTGAAGGATCTGGTGTTTTCTAGGGAGGGGAAGATGTCTTATTACTTACACAGTATTCAAAATGTGACTTCATATTCAGGCAACACATTCTCTAGAGATTTTACAAACTCCACAAAAATGCTAATGAAAAGCAAGTGTTTTATTATGAAGTTGTCTTCTTTCTGCCTTCTTGAATTCTTAAATATTGCAAAATAACTTACAATTAAACTGTTTTCTATTTAGCTTCTATTTGCATTCCTAGTCAGAATAGTTTCACCTTACAACTTGGATTTCCTGTGCAGTATTTCCAAATGGGACCACAGGGACTTGTTGCTTTAATTTGTTTGTATTCTGTTTCCTGCAAGTTTGGATATCTCTGTGGGCATTTTTCTTGTGTATAGGTGTATGTGCTCTTTTGTTTAACATAAGGGAAGAGTTGTGAGTAAAGGCTCCTTTACTGTAGAAGTGTAGTATGCCTTAATTTTGAGTTGGGAAATAAACGTTTTATCTATTCTTCAAAGTACTGAGATTTCAGATCCCTTTTTTGTCTGTAACAGGAGGAGAGGCCAACTCTCCTCTTCTTAAAGAAGATCCAGCCCACTCTAGACAAGCTGATAGTGTTTCAGCATGTGTATCACACAGCCCAGCTGTATTTTGTGATCACCAGATAATATTCTCTTTTACAGAGATGAGTTGACAGCTAGGTCCAATTTTTGTTCTGAAAAATCTTTTCTTAATGGCATCTTTCCAGAAACCATTATGCTTCTGCAAAAAAGTGGAAAATTTTGACCAGCCTAATTTTTTGTATTTTTCTATTTCTTGATTTGATACATGATAATGCTTTATATTTAATAATGGTTATGTATAACTTTTGACATGGTTTTTAAAGTTGTGCTTATCATCGTCTATATTTCAAAATCTTTTGTGTACAAGAGTTCAGTTATCTTGCTTGTAGCTCTCATAGTAATATAGCACAGGCTATTGTATATGCCAGCTTCATTTTTCTGCTTTGTATGACTATTTTTGTGGAATCAGTTTAATTTCCTCTTTTGTTATGTTGGTGCTTATGCTTCAGAGTACCGCTTGTGTTAAATTAGCATTTTTTTTTCATTTTGTTTTCACTCTGTAGAGTTTTTGCAGTGGTGGTGCAGTTTGTGCTTCTGTTGTTTGGGGTCTGACAGCCCTGCCATTAAACTTCAACATTTCCACAAGTTCATAAGTATGCAGTAGAACACCTCTGTGTAGAAAAGTGGCATACAAAAAGTTCATCTGAAAGAAAATACTTCAGTTAGAAGAAACCTCAGTAGGTCGTTTTGTCTATTTGAATATTCTCCCATTTGAATATTTTAGAAAATACCTAGAAAACAAGGGAGGCTGGAGGGGTTGTAGTTATGTTCTGAATTTAAAGAAATACAGAAGCCCAAAATACTAGCCAATATTCCCTCCTTTATAATGACATTTTTTTTCCTTCCAAAAATAAAGGTAAAATAAAAATAGAATAGGATGTACACTTCTGTTGGCATGCAGCCTCTTTCCACAGAAAAGATATAACTTGCAGTTGTAGCCCATATTTGCATAACACTGGAACAGAAACTGTAGTTACATTATTACTGGGAAGAAATACTAGACTTGCTCTGTTTTGTCCCTTGTTTAATTATTAAAATCTATTTAAAGTACCTACAGCACTTCCTAAAGGTGCTCTGCACAACAGCTTCCATTCATAGAGATGTTTCTTGGTAATCCAGGGTTCTGAACCCTACAAGATGGGGATTCTGAAAGTGCTTTACAATACAGAATCTCTATTTATTCTTAAGTATGCCCACATGAGCATGCTTTTGTATTAAATACTTTGTTTTCACAGACTTTGAGAATATGATACTTCTGCTATTTCATTTCAGCAAGCGATGAGTGCTTAAGTCTGTAACAGAGATATATTTTAAGCAGCACGATAACTTCACATTTCACATTAGAGCTTTTTAGTCAAGACCTTATGTGGTAGGTTTAACCCAGACAGCAACTAAGCACCTACCAACCCCTCCCTCACACCCTCCTTCTCCTGCTCCTTGCAGTGGGAAAAGAATTGGAAGAGTAAAAGCAAGAACACCTTCTGAGTTGAGATAAAGACTATTTAATTAGTGAAGAAAACCCACAAGTAATGTAAAGGCAGCCACTCACCACCTCCCACAGGAAGAGTGATCCCAACCAGTCTCTGAGCAGCAGCTACCTTGGAAAGTTCAAACCCTCAGTTTTTATGACTTTTCATATGTTATGTGTCACAGAATATCCCTTTGGTCACTTGGGGTCAGCTGTCCTAGCTGTGTCCTTGCCCACCTGAAGTCCTTGCCCGTGCTCAGCCTACATCATGGGGGCAGTGTGAGAGGCAGAGAAGGTCTGGAGTGTTACCTTGTTCCTCAGTTCAAGTTGCTACAAACAGCCCTACTTAAATGCTTTGGAAGGGCATTAACCTTGACTTTGCAGTACTTTGGAGGCTGGAGCTCCTGCTCTGATGGCTCTAAGGGCACCATGTTTCCCAGAGCAACTGGGGTTTATGAAGGAAATGTTTTCTGCTGTTACTGTTAAGTGAATAATGATACCAGATGCCGTTAAACTGTCTAATGGCACCAGAAAACCTCTGATAATAACTGCTGTTTCTTATATTTTATATTAAACTTAAAGGGAAGGGAGTACACTGATGTCATGACAGATGTGTGTATGATTTTTTATATCCTGATCACTCCTCTAGATTGTGTTTCATGATGTGACTTGGAAGTTTGCTGGATCTTATTTTTGTTAATCTGGTTTTGTTAGCATGAGTGGTCTGTGGGTTTTTACTCTACATCTTTGTGGGATTTCCTTGCTGGGAGAGGGCAGTCTGGAGGAAAGGTCTCTGACTCTGAAACCATCAGGAACAGCATCCTAGTTTCCTTTCATTTGTCTAGCAAAGACACATTGTCCAGGACCTCTGTAGTTGTTTACAGAACAAAAAAGAAACAGTTGATCCATTCATGCCTTCTGGCATAAAGGCATCTCATGTCTTACTCCCATATTTGCCTGTTTTCCCAGCAGATTCTGATGTGCTGAACAACTTCCATTCAACAGAGACTGGCTAAAAACATGCACACAGCCATTGATACAGAGAATGCCATAAAGGGGAATCGAGTGTATATTGTTCAGAAACATCTGCCAGAGATACAAAGGGAAGGGAAGGGAACGAAGAGGGGAAGGGAAGGGAAGGGAAGGGAAGGGAAGGGAAGGGAAGGGAAGGGAAGGGAAGGGAAGGGAAGGGAAGGGAAGGGAAGGGAAGGGAAGGGAAGGGAAGGGAAGGGAAGGGAAGTGAATGGGAAGACAGAAAGAAAAAGACAACTGGAAGTGGTACACTCCATCGTTTATCAGTGGCAATGCTGGAGAGAGAATGGGAAAGGCCACAGATGGCTTCAGATACCAGTTGAAGGATTAGGATCTACAAGCTGGGTTAGAGGGGTCAACAAGATGGTCATACTGGCAAACAGAAACTTGGAGAGTCATTTGGAAAGATGGACTGCCTCCTCTTCAGACAATTAATTGAAATACAAGAAGATGAAGTAGTTCAAACAGAACCTAGATCTGATGTAGTCTACTGAAATATCATCTGTTTCTTGAAAATAAGGCTTTCAGATGAAGTGAATCAGAATTTTATCATCCCCAAAGTAAAAGTGGGTAAAGCCAAGGAAGTTAGGAAAGGTTCTGTAAGCAGAAAAGTAATAGAAAAAAATATGTTGAAAAGTGATTAAGTACTTCAAAAATGTCATTTGATCTAGGAGTTGGGTTTTTAACATGAAGCTCTGAATGTGGCATAACAATGTCAGCACTCCATCTACTATGGTGATTTTACTTCAATTTTTTAAATATTGTGAGCTGTCTCATTTGGAAGCTGCAGTTAACAAGAATAAATTTCTGTTCAGTGCACTAGAAAGAAGAGCAGAAATTTCTGTGTCTTTGTAAGGCAACTCATTTCACATGCATTTCAACATTTACTATTCAAATAATATTGAAGTAAAAAATAGCTCCCATTAATTAATGAGAATTAAATGTTGACTGTATTTGAAGAACCTCTGCCCAGAAGGGAATTTAAACAAATTTCAAAACATGCATGAATAATCAGAAATCTATGTTTTAAAGTTAGCCATTGTAGCAGGGTTGTTTCTGCAGGTTCGTTGGCATCTTTGTTCAGAAGTGCATAGATAGTACAGGTGTGAGAAGGTATCTGAATGAATTAATGCTGGGGTGCATAAGGATACTGAGGGGAAAGAAGATGTCTTGCCCCTCAGAAATTAAATCTGAACCCATGTAGAATTTTCTAACAGGGCAAGGAAATTTGATCCCTTTCAAGATCAAAACAAAAGTTGAGAGGGGCACATGTGTTCGTGGCTTCCAGGCAGCTTCTGTGTCCAGTATTAGAGAAGTTTCTCATAGTCAAATACCTTGAAAAGCTCATTAGTTTTCAAAATGTGATGTGAGGAAGTAATTCAATAACTTATTGTGGGCAAATCAGTATATGAACATATACAATAAATTCTGTCAGCAGTTTGATCATCAATGCTGTCTGTGTTTTCTTAGCAGGTAATTTTTTCAATATGAATTGAAATTGCTTTCATTATATTTTGGGGCATGAGATTCAAGCAAAAGGGAGTAAGAAAATGCCACTTCACTGTGTAATTTCCTACTAGATCTGATGAGGGAAGATAGTTAATTTGGCTTTCTGAAGGCTTTTTAGCTTAAAGTGCTTCATGCAGAGGGATATAATTTTCTGTTTGACTTTCATCAATAGCATTTGTATTTGTATGTCAAAAGCAAGTAGTGAAAAGGAATTAAATAGTTATAAAATAGAGATTTTAAAAGTGATACTTAAAATATTTTTTGAAAAATTTGATCTTGCTCTTCTTCTTCCCCTTTAAGCACAAATATCCATTTTTTTTTTTAAACTGGGAAGGCAGATTGGAGCACTTTTGTATCCCTGGAAAGTACACAGAATATAGTGGTTACATATTTTTGAGGGCAGGAGGTTTGGGACAGGGTCTTGCTGAGAGGAAATGGGAAGTCC